>NW_027187348.1:18653089-18700320 GCF_028583685.1 Petaurus breviceps papuanus | reverse complement strand
TCTCTCTCTCTCTCTCACACACACACACACACACACACACACACACACACACACACACACACTGAAAATCAGTTTAGCTGTGTAAAGATTTTGGCTCTGAAGTGACACAGGAGAAAATGAAGCCATACTTTGGACAATCATGGACTGGGAAAATTCTTGAGGAACTTAATATCATTTTTTTTCTGAGAAATGCTATTTTAGAGTCTGGATTGAATGAGCCAAATAAGCTTAATTCTCCTGGGAACGGAAATCTTGATTTCCTTGAAGAAGCTTCAATTAAGGATAAAATGTTTATTCTTGTTCTTGTCTATGTAAAGAAATTTAGAGACATCTAGTATATTTGGATCAAGTACAACATTCAGGTAATTTGGGAAGCAAGAGAGCCAAAAGCTACTTGTATCAAAATAAACCAACTTGGACGAGAATCAAATAATTTTAAGGACTTGTTAAATTCCTTTTGAGGTAACACTAACTTCCATTATAAGCTTCTTCTCCAGCTCTCAAAAATTGGTTTTCTGGTATCTCCTGATATCTAGACATATGAATAAGAAACTCAAAACAATCGTTAATACTTACTTATTGCTCTAAGGTTGACAAAGCAGTTTGTGTACTTTTACTCATTTTACCTTCACAACAATCATGTAGATCACATTATTTTCCATATTACAAAAAAGACAAAAGAATTCTGAGAGTTGAAGTGATTTGGCTCTGTATCACAAAGCTCATACTAACTTTCCTCTCATCCTTAAAACTAAGGAGCCCAAGGATAACTTTCACTTAGTTTCATTACTACAGAACTTAGTTCTTTTAATCACTATTGTTTAGCATAGCATAGCTTTCACTTAGACTTTATCAGCATAAAACATCAGCATTCTCAGCAAAAGCATTATATTAATTACTGTGGTAGAAATAACCCAGAGGAAAGAACCTTATTAGGAATATCCTTTATATATGCTCCAATATATTTTATTTCAAATTAAAATCAAATTTGTTGTTATCTCCAGTTTATAGGTCACAAGTTTAAAAATAGTATTAATAGACTGATTCCTTAAGGTCATGTTCAAATTTGGAATTATGCCCAAATGGCTATATAACTGTGCATATCCTTTGACCCAGCAATACCACTAATAGGGCTATATTCCAAAATGATGAAGCAAAAGGGAGAAAGACCAATCTGTACAAAAATATTTAGAGCGGGTCTTTTTTTTTTTTTTGTGATGACAGAATAGGAAATTGAAGGGATGCCCATCCATTGAGAAATGACTGAAGAAGTTGTGGTGTATGATTGTGATGGAATACTATTGTGCTATGGAAAATGATAAAGGGGGTAGTTCCAGAAAAAAACATGGGCCTGAATTTCATCAGTAAAAGAAAAAAATTGCATTCCAAGGTCTCTAAAGCCATTTTTATTTTACAGATGAACAAACTGAGGCCCATCAGTGCTAAATAATTTGCCTTAAGTCTCTCTCCACTCCAATCCATTCTCTACTCAGCTGTCAAATTGACCTTTTTAAAGTACATGTATGAAAATGTCATCTCTGTATTCAGTCAACTTCACTCTCTCCCTAAATCCTTCTATAATTTGGCCTCTTTTTACCTCTCAAGGCCTCTTACACTGTATACCCCACCTTGTACACTGTGATACTTCCTTCTATTCTTCTATAAGACATTCAGTCCACTCTTGAGCATTTCTAGGTTCCCTGGCTTTTTCATGTGTCAGCTAAAGTTCCACCTTCTACATGTCATCTTTCCCACTCTTCCTTAATCTTACTGCCTTCCCTCTGAGGTTATCTTCAATTTACATTGTATATATTCTGTTTGTACACTTCATGTTGTCTCCACCATTAGACTGTGAGCTCCTTGAGAAAAGGGACTATCTTTTTTTGTTGTTTGTTTTTTGTATCCCTAAGGCTTAGTACAGTGCCTAACACATAGTAGGCACTTAATAAATGCTAGTTGATGGACTTGCTTATGATCACACAGTGAAGTAGCAGAGCTATGATTAGATCCCATATATTTTAATTTCAAAATCTAATCTTTCACAATAAAACTGAGAGCACCTCAATTTATTGTTTTCTTTTTTAAAAAAATATTTATTTATTTTTAGTTTACAACATTCAGTTCCATGAGCTTTTGAGTTTCTAATTTTCTGCCCCTTCCCCCCTCCCCAAGATGGCATGCAATCTGATAGAGGCTCTTCTTGTTTCCTTTTGATAGAGATTGATTGAGTTGTAGAATCATACCTCTCAAGCCAGAAGGAACTTCAGAAACAATCTAATCTAATACCCATCCCTAATTCCAAAACTTTTCAAATAAAGAAACTGAAGCCTAAGGAGGTTAAATGACTTATCTAAGGTTGCACAGGTAGTGTGTCAGAAGCAAGATTCATACCAAGGTCCTGTTACTGCAAAATCTGTGCTTATCCAGGCAGTTCCTTTGTAACAGCATATACATCAGTATGAATGTCATAGCATATTCTCATCTGAAAACATGTAAATTGCAACTGCTGAAGTTCCTAAAGTCATGGTCTGTTTTTCTTGTTGTTGTCATTTATTTGTTTTAACTGTTATATGCTGCTGTACTTAGAGATTATTGGTTTAAAGCCAGGAACAGCCTAGCTGTTCAGAGAGGTTTATCATGGTATTAACTGCAAAGTGACAAATTGTTTGACCAAAGCAGCTCTCTGAGGACAGTATACTAAATTGTAGAGGAATTATGATCTACCCAGAAGGAGTGTCCACACAGATGAAAAAAAATGTCCATTTTATTGAAATTGCATATTTGTTAGAAACTGTTTACTTATCCAAGTAAAGTAAAATAAACTCTTTCTTTTAGCTACTGTTCTGTTTTCCTAGTTAAATGCTGTCTTCTAAAAGATTCAATAAATAGGATAAGAGGCTCTAAGGAAGATAATTAAATATAAGATTAAAAAGTATCAACATAATCATGGTCTACTGATGTTAATCCTTGCTACATTAGTGGTATTAATTTATATACATATTATTGTTTATATTTTGGAAATATAGTATTGGAAATGGAAGTAGGCACTTTAGGTAACCAGAGCAAGGGATAACAGCTGAATAGCCCAACTGCCTCATTGGTACCCAGTGAAAGTCAAAGAAACAAAACAAAATCTTGTTATGAAACCTCCAGAACTTTGGTGAGGTCCTCTACAAATGTTTTCAAGGAGGTCAGGGACAAGAATCATGGAGAATTTGAATTCTTAGATGGTGTGGGGTAATCTGTACCATAGAAAGGATTAGCCATATCAGTGAGAACAGGAGTCCAATGAAAAATTGAAATATATTGGAAGCTGCTAAATAAGCAAATAGTTTTATCTACAATTCTAGTTGTGTAAGGAGAATAGTACCCAGGTCAGAAGATATTTAGATGAGGAAGATATTCTCTAACAGTAAATGGAACCTAGACAGAGCCCAAATACAAAGAGACCTGACGTGATTAATCAGAATGCCAACATGTGTTCAGTGCAAATTTATACAAAGGTCTTTTTTTTTTCTTACCCTTGACTTAAATTACAGGTAAAAATATTGAACCCATTAGAAGTGATATGTGAGAGAGGTAAGCTATGAAAACTGATTTGCAGAATTTGAGTGGCCGAATCTTGGCAAAAAGTTGTTAGGTATATGGGACAGGAAAGGATACATGAGGACTAAACAAGAATCCAAGTAGGAAGGGGAAGTAGTGTGACATATAATCAAATCATCACAACTGAAATGTCAATTAATATAGAGGAAAGACATATTTGGTTACAATTAATTCAAAATTGTGGTTAGAGTTCATAGTGCTAGCCCAGACTCAAAGGGAAAAGATAACAGCAAGGAGGTCAATTAAGAGAACCAGGGTTGGTATCTAGATAATGAGACCAGCAAAAGTCACAGATAAGATTCAAACTAGGCTGGCACAAAAACATGGAGAACACAGTCCAAACTCTCTCCCAGGGAGAGTAGGAATGGTTATCTCAGGATTTAGAACAGGCAATCCCAATGTATTCACAAAGCAAGAATATAGCTATTAATCTTTAGAGAGCATGAGACAGTTGGTGGCTTAATGGATGGAGTACTGGGCTTGAAATCAGGAAGACCTGAAATCAAATCTAGCCTGACACTTCCTAACTGTGTGACTCTGGGAAAGTCACTTAACTTCTGAATACCTGACAAAATGGATCCACTAGATCCACTGGAGAAGAAAATGGTAAATCACTTCAGCATCTTTGACACGTAAACCCCAAATAAGTTAATGAAGGGTCATACACTACTTAAGTAATTGAACAATGACACAGGTACTATGTTTTGGTTTTAAGAACCATTTCTGACATAGGCAGATCTATGCTGTAAATGCATAAATAAGAAGGAGCAATTTTTTTTTTCAAAATTATCCCAGGTCCCTGTAGTAGCAAGCACCCCAAGCGTCCTCAGGGTTGCTGCCAACACAGGTTCTTGGTTCTGCTTTGATAAAGGAAAGCAACTCAAAATGGGTTAACAAGCTTACTTTAGTCAGTCAGACATGTATCGTTTACCTAGTTCAGGGGAAAGAGGTCAGCACCCTGAACTTCAAAGTATACAGGCAGAATTATCAAGACAGAAACAAATCAAGTAGACAGCTTTCCAAACTGTCCAGCCATTACATCCATACCAAATCAACATCTGGGTTTCAACATCTGGGTTTTTCAAAGCTCGGGGACTCTGGACAACGGCTTCCCAGAATCCGTAGCAAATCACAGAACACTTCTCAAAGTGAGCCCCAAAACAAAGCCTCAAATCAGGGTTTATATACCCTTCTCCTGCCTCAGAGAATGTAACAACCTTATTGACTCACTGGCTAATTAAGAAGTATATACTGAAAAACAAGCCTTCCACCCCAGGTTCTAGGTGCACTTTAGCCTAGGGGCAGGGAAGATCTTTAAATTTACATTCCCATTACAATCCCCAATTTTAGAGGTTACTGAATTTATAGGAAACTGATAATACTCTAAACCCTTCATCAGCACAGGAACAAGAAAGTACACAATAAGAATAATTAATTAATATAGAAATCTATTATATAATTTAAGCAAGCTTCTGCACACCTTTCACCAGACAATATCCCCAAACATTATAATGCTATTCTTCTGAGTCCTCTCTCTCTTCCAAAAAGGTAGTGTCCCTTCACCCTCCTTTCAACTGAGGACACACATGGTATTCCTCATTTCAGGTGGGGTTTTTGGTATATATGCTAGTCCAAATATTCCCAATTTTAACTAGGGTTTGTTGTTCCCTTGTGTGAAGGACAGCAATGTAGATTCTAGAAGCTACTGATTAAGAAACAAAGTTATTGGTCTTCTGGAAAATCCTCACAGTTCTAACATGCAGAAAGACAGCTGAACTTTGTTTAGCTTAAGAACTAGAATGTTCAATGATTCTAAATAGATCCAATTGTACGATAGAAATGATTGGGTTATTCTCAGATTGATTCATCTCCAAATGGGCAGTTTTCCCACACATAAATAATAACTAGTAGTGACTTTTTTTTTTTGCTTTTTGGAGGAGGGAAGGCAGGGCAGTTGGGGTTGTGACTTGCCCAAGGCCACATGGCTAGTTTTGTGTTAAGTGTCTGAGGTCGAATTTGAACTCAGCTCCTCCTGACTCCAAGCCTGGTGCTGTATACACAGTGCCACCTAGCTGCCCTGGCTATATCCGTTCTGTAAGGATCTCTTATTTCATCAACATCAGCCCTCCTTGTACCCATGAAGACTGCAATCTTTTATGCCCATGGTCTCTATGTCCTGCTTTTCTTCCATCCCTGCAAGGGGAAAACAAACCCAACCCACAAGCCTTTTATTAGAGTTGGAGTCCAAACACTGATCTTATTACCTATCACACTGGCTCTCTGTCCTCTCTTCTGTCCTGACGCAAATCTAGAAAGCAGAAAATCTGGGTTCTATTTTCAGCTGCACCACAGCTATTAGTGCTATGATTTTCAGCACATCCTTTAAACTTTATGGCTTCCATAATCTTCATCTATAAAATTAGGTATATCCAGGGTACTTCAAAGGACCAGATGAAATAACATAAACAAAAATGCTTTAAAAGTTGTAACTTACATTAAGTAGTTATTGCTTTTATTGTTTCTTTTATTTCAATTTAATGGTAGGAGAGCTCCATAGTTGGAAATACCTGTGGAGTTCAGGGAAAGAAAAGTACTTTCTCATACTTTCCACTGTAGCTGATATAACAGATGCTATTATCCATGATTATTGCTGAATTATGGGCCTTTTAAGGATAAACTATAGATAGGAAATGAAGGCGAAAAATATAAGAATATTCAAAGAGATCATAAGCATCATTTAACTTTTACTCTATTTGTCTACATGTATCCTAATGGAAGCTTGGAGAGAGAATAGTGGATAATGGTTTTGTTGTTGTTCAATTGTTTCCATCATGTAAGACTCTTTGTGATCCAATTTGGGGGTTTACTTGGCAAAGATACTGGAGTTGTTTGCTATTTCCTTCTTCAGCTTATTTTACAGATGAGGAAATTAAAGCAAACAAGATTAAATGACTTATCCAGGGTCATACAGTTAGAGTCTGAGACCAGATTTGAGCTTGTGAAGGTGAGTCTTCCTGACTACAGGTCTACCACACTAACTAATGTACTACTTAGGAATAGTCAGTTTGTGTTTGTAACCCTCTGAGGCATTAGTTTTAAAACCTCTATTTGCTTTTCCCACTTTTAATCACTAGTACCTATAAGTGCTTGGCAAAATACTTATTGCTTATTGTTTGATTGAATGAGTATATGTGTGTGTGTGTGTGTGTGTGTACATATATACACACACACATATATATATATATATATATATATATGTTCATTTAAAAGAAAAGGAATTTCACATCTAAATTGGTTGACAAAGGAGGTGGAGCCAAGGTGGCAGAGTAAAGGCAGTGACTACCTGAAGCTCCCCATACTCTTCCAAGAACCTTCAAATAATGACTCTAAACAAATTCTTGAGTGCCAGAACA
The DNA here is from genome assembly GCF_028583685.1 of Petaurus breviceps papuanus. NCBI lineage: Eukaryota > Metazoa > Chordata > Mammalia > Diprotodontia > Petauridae > Petaurus > Petaurus breviceps. The sequence continues at coordinate 18,693,301 of NW_027187348.1, read as the reverse complement.
AACAAAATGATGGAGTGAAACAATTTTCCAGCCCAAGGTTGGCAAGAAAGGTCTGTTGCGTCAAGGTGAGAGAGAAATACAGTATAGCATAGGCCATGCCAGAGCAGACTAGGCCCTAGCAAACCAGAAGCAGGCCTTGGGAGTCACTGAATCAACAGTGACAGTTGCTATTTCCAGAGCCCTCAGCCCTGGTAAGGGGTCACGTAACTCCGCAGAAGACTATTATAGGTATCTCATTGTTAGCACTGAGGTACAATTCTGTTGCTTTGTCCACGCTCAAATCCAGGTTGCAGTCCTGTGTGCCAATTCCAGGGTGAGAGGCAGCACTAGCACACCAGAGCTTGTGGCTACAGTGGAGTGAGGGACCCTTGCCACAGTTCCAAGGCAGAAAGGGGTCCTTGTGGTCACTGACAGACCAGAGCATGGGCCAGGAGAGCAGTAAACATCTCTCCCAAGAATATTATACCCAAATTCCAGAGCTCCCAGGTCAAAGAGAAAATATTTCAAGCAGGCCGAAAGAAACAATTCATTATGGATCCACAGTTAGGATAACACAAGATTTAGCAACTTCTACCTTAAAGAATCAGAGGGCTTGGAATATGATATTTCAGAGGGCAAAGGAAGTAGGATAGGAGCCAGGAATCACTTACTCAACAAAACTGAGTATAATCCTTCAGGGGTAAAAATGGATTTTCAAAGAAATAGAGAGCTTTTCAAGCATCTTGATGAAAAGACCAGAGCTGCATAGATAATTTAAACTTCAAATATAAGACTCAAGAGAAGCATAAAAAGGTAAACTGGGAAGGGAAATCATAAAGGACTTAAGGGAAAATAATGCTTGTAACTCATAAGAACTTTCTCATTATTAGTGCAATTAGAAGGAGTATATATAGACAGAAGGCACAGATGTAAGTTGAAAATGAAGGGATGATATAAAAAAATTAATTAAGGGATGAGAAAGGAATGTATTGGGAGAAAGGGAAAGGGGGAGGCAGAATGAGGTAAATTATCTCACATAAAAGAGACAAGAAAAAGCTTTTACATTGGAGAGGAAAAGAGTGTATGAGTTTGAATGAGTGAACCTTACTCTCATCAGAATTGGCTCACAAATGGAATAACATATACACTTAATTGGGTATAGAAATCTATATTACCCTACAGGAATGTAGGAAGAAAATGGGAAAAGAGAATGGGGGAGTGATAGAAGGGAGGGCTGATTAGGAAAGGAGGTAATCAGAAGCAAAACTTTTGAGGATGGACTGGGTGAAAAGAGAGAGAGAATAGAATAAACGGGAGTGGGGGAATATGATGAAGTGAAATGCAGTTAGCAATAGTAACTGTGAAAAAAAATTAAGCAAGTTCTTTGAAAAAGATCTCAAACATGAAAAAAAAATTGAGTCAAATTTTTAAAACTAAGGGTCTTTCCCCAACTGCTAAATGATCCAAAGATTTGAACAGTTTTCAGATGAAGTAAACAATGCTATCTATAGCCATCTGTAAAAAATGCACTAACTCACTATTTATTGGAGAAATACAAATTAAATCAAACCTCATGCCTATTAGATTGACTAATGGAACAGAAAAGGAAAATGACAAATGTTGGAGGGAATATGGGAAAAATGAGATATTAGTATACTATTGTGGAGTTATGAACTGATTCAACCAATCTGTAGAGCAATTTGAAACTATGCCCCAAGGGCTAAAAAACCATGCATACCCTTTGACCTAGCAATATCACTATGAGGTCTTTATCCCAAAAGAGATTTTTTAAAAAGGAAAAATATGTACATAAATATTTATAACAGCTCTTTTCTGGTGGAAAAGTATTGGAAGTTGAGGGGACGCCCATCAACTGGGGAATGATTGAACAAACTGTGGTACTTGATTATGATGGAATACTATTGTAGTCTGAAAGATGATAAGCAGGATGATCTCTGGAAAATGAGGAAAGAATTATAAGAGCTGATGAACAGTGAAATGTACTGTGTACAAAGTAATAGGAATATCATAAGAGATCACCTGTGAATGATTTAGCTATTCTAAACAATACAATTATCAAGACAACTCTGAAGGATTTATTATGAAAAAATATTGTCTGTCCCAAGAGAAAAAACTGATGGTATCTGAGTATAGATTGATCTTCTTTTTCTTGAAGTTTTTTGCTTTGGTTAATTTTTTTTGGTATATGTTTTCTTCCACAATATGACTATTATAGAAATGTTTTGGATGACTACACATGTACAACCTCTGTCAAATTACTTGCTGTCTTAATGAATGGGGGTGTGGTAGGAGGGAGAAAATTTGGAACTCAAAATTTTTAAAATGAATGTTAAAATTTTTTTTATATGTAACTGGGGAAAATAAAACACAACAAATTTTTAGAATAAATAAATAAATTGGTTTAGAAAAAGTACTATTATTTCCATGAAAAATGAGATATGATAATAACTTTTCTTTAAGATCTTCACCAATTGAATATTTTTCATATGTCAATTCACTTCTATTGAATAAGTATTTATCAAACACATACTATATTCAAGGCACTGTGCTATGTATATGGGATAAAAAGACAAATATGAAATACTCCTCCTCAAGAAATTTACATTCCCTTGGGATGTCTTTCTTTCCTACTAAGTTGTAAACTCCTTCAGGGCAGTGACTTCATATAACCTTCTTGCTGTTTCTCATAGAATACTCTTTCCAATCTCAATTTCTTTGCACTAGCTGTCTCCACCCTTACATAGAATATATGCCTTCTTCACCTCTATCATTTAGAATCACTTCTTTTCTTCAAAGTTCACTTCAAACACCACCTTATGCATGAGAGGATTGTCGTTTTCCTGTAGTTTCCCTCGTCCTCTTCCCATATTTATTCTATAAAAATACATATGCATATGTAACTATGAATATATTAGTAAATATATAATTCAATTAATAAAAAAAGATATGTTCATAAATAAATTAGTAATCACTTAATAAATACTTACAGATTACACTATTATTGATGTGCACTGCCATCCCAGCATCATTCACATTGTTAACACTTCGTAAATTGTTTTTCAATGAACTAATGAAAGAATGCTTCTTTCCTGTCTTCTTAGGGTCTAGCTCTGTGCTAGGCACCTCTGATTGATGCTCTCCAATAAGAAGAGATTGACTAAGGAGGCAATCTGCTCCATTTTCGTATATCTCTGATTGTTAGGAAATTCTTCCTTAGATCCTAATTGGTTGATTCTTCTGCATCACGTGAGCAACAAGATGGAGGACTGGACATTTTCTCTTCTCTCCACAATCTTGTAAACTTCTCCAAAATAGAAATTATGTGCCAAAGGTAAATTAATGTTAGTTTTTCCATGATTTAGGACAATCTGAACCCAAAAGAAGGCTTAAAGCAACAACAACAAGAACCACAAATCACATGAATTGATGGTAGCCAATCCTGAACATGCTTAGTACCGCTCCGTTACCTCTCATACTCTTGGCAGCCAGTCTACAGTAGCAGATTCAAGGACTGCACAGCAAAAATAAGGAACAGAATAGAAAAACTGGAATTTGCAAAGGTAAGCTTCACTAGAGAAACAAACAAGGGATCAATAGTTTGTGATTACAAATACAGAGAAATGAAGAACAATCTAGAAAAGAGAAGCAAAAAACCCCCACAACAACATTAAAAATATATGCTCACTGTGCAAGTAAAACATACTGATCTCAAAAACAGGATTTGTAGAGATGACCTAAGGATCATGGGTCTCCCAGAATAACACAACAGGACAAAAATAATCTTAAAATCATAATGAAGGAAATAATAAGAGAATTGTCCAAAATTTCTGAGCATAGAAAATGAAATTTCAATTGTAAGAATTCACATATCATCTCTGGAAAAATCCCAAGGCTACAACCTCCAAGACACATAGTGGCTGAGTTTAATGAACAAGAAGTTCTGTAAAAGATCAGAAGAAAGCCCTTCAAATACAAAGGAAAGAACATTCAAATAATACAAGACTCTTCTGCACCCACAAGAAAAAAAGGAAGAGAGAACAGAATAATGGCAAAGAAGAATGCAGTTCAGGATGCAACCCAGAGTGACTTACCCTGAAAATCTCTGAGCTTAACTATATTGGACAAAAGATGGACATTCAATAAGAAAGAAGAGTTTGAAATATTTCTAGAAGAAAAAATCAGAATCGAAGAGATTATTCGCTTCTTGAACACCCTTAACAGCAGAAATAAAGGAGTGAATAAATGTAACAGGCAAGGAAAACATTTGTAAGAGAGTGACAACAGAAAGAGAAGAGACTTTCTAAATGCACACAAAAAAACAAAGGTAAAAGGAGAAATATGGTAGAAGAAATAGTGAAGAAGTAGACAGCGGACATTATGTACAGAACCTGACAACACTCGGCTCCAAGGTGATTTGTGTCACAATATGGGAGGTTACATGAAGGTGGGGAGGGGAGCAGGGGTGTAGAAAGCAACATTTGAAGTGCCAGGTCAAGGGCTACCAACTAGAGTAAAGTGATATCTATGGTCCCAGAAAGGGAAGAGTCTGCAGGGAAATTGGTGAGGAGGAAGGGAGCCGGGGTTAGGGGAGGGGGTTGAAAATAGAGGGAAAGATACAAATTGTCTTTCTACAACAAGTCTTTTCTTCACTCTGAGTCATTCTCCACACAGCTACAAAAATGATAGTCTTAAAGGTCTGACCTATTAATCTAATACTCAATTAACTGAAGCAGCTCCTTATTACCTTTAAGATCAAATATGAACTTTTTAAATTGGTGTTCAAAGCTCTTCACAACTTAGCCCCTTACTATCCTTTCAGTCTTCTTACATGGTACACCCCTCTATCTATCATTCTAGTCATATAGGCCTGCCTCCTCTTCCTCACATGCAATATTCCATTTCCAATCTCAGTGCCTTTGCATTGACTGTATTCCATATTCGGAATTTGTTTCTTCTTGATATATACTTTTAGAATTCCCTGGTTTTCATAAAAGCTTAACTCAAGTACCAAATTCTTTGGGAGCATTTTCCTCATTCCTGCAAATGCCAGGGCCTTCCCCTCTAAGTTGTTTAACAACAATGAATACCTTGCATACAAAGGGTTGGATTGTTGTATCCATTCTCTTTCCACTAAGAAACTTCTTCGGTTTGAACATATTCATTCAGTGACCAGACTAAATTAGTCTTGGGGTGTGTGTGTGTGGGGGGTGGGGGGGTGGTTCTAATAAGTAATCAGCTCCCTTTTCTCACACTTTTTTTTGTCTCATTAATCACACTGAAAATTTAGCAATTGACTTTTTCTAAATTTATATATAAGTGGGTGATAGCAAGTATACTTAGTATACTTAAAACAGATTTTGATGGTTTTCCTTGTATAGAGATCATGATTTCTTTGAACTTTATGGCTTTTTGTTTCCCTTCTTCTGGATTGTTCTTCACTTCTGTGCATTCACATTGCTGTTCACTTGTTCTATCCTTTGTTTCTTTGGTGAAATTTGCCATAGTATATTCAAGTGTTTCCATTTTTGCCCAAAAATTCTGCTATCCAGGCCATAAATTCAGCTTTAATGATTCTTATTTCACTTGAACCTTTTGGGAACATCTTGCTATGTTTTCATTCTCTCTTGGTACTACACAGGTTCCTTTGCCTCATCAGGCATTGACTCATTTTTCTTTGTCTTGGAATATTTATTCAAAGATATTTGGACTAGTTTAGATGTCTTGGAGCACATATTCCTTTCTGTTATTAATATCTTCCCTGTAGGTTTAATTGCTTGCACTCAAGGTTTTTAATTGAGTTTTATTGCTCCTGAGATTTTGTGGTAGCTTAAGTATTTTTTTTCTTCTTATTGCTTTATCACTCACTTTCTGACTTCTTCTGTTTTGATGGCACATCCCCCAAGGGTTGGACCTCAAAACCATCTCAGACTTCTCTCATTCTGGGGAATTCACTTTTCATTTACCTTAGTTCCTGCTTCAAGTGACTTCTAGGGAGCCAGAACAGGCCTTATCTGCATACTAGGAATTTTTCCTTCAGGCCTATTGACCTGCCCCCACCTCCTCCCATACATATACATGCCACATTTCCCTCTGTTGCTTGGTTTTCTGGCTGAACACTACTGCAGCACAGAGTACAGCCACTCCAAGCAAGAGATACATTTGCTTTCTAGATTTCTGGCTCTCTACATTGCTTTTTGTTTTTGTTTTCTTTTTTGGGGGATTGGAGTATGAGGTAATGAGTGTAGAGCATTTAGTACAATGCCTAGGACATAGTAGGGGCTTAACATATCCTTGTTTCCTTTTCCTTTTCTTCCTAATTACCAAAGAATGATAGGGTGCAGGCAAGGACAGTAGGGTCGCTGGCAAACTCTATACCAACAGCAATAGGATTACCCAGTGGTCTCAGAGCATAAGCTCCTATGTCAATTTGTGTTACAATGATGGGTCATGGGAATTGTTGGTGGACCTTAGGAAATATGCTTTATCTTTCTCTGGTGTCAATTCATTAAGTTAATTCATCACCTTATTCTTGGTATCTTAGCTCATGGAGACTGCTACAATTAGTTTCCCTCTTGATTGTAAGTCTTATTTTGGAGAGATAATGAGGGATCAGAGATATTTAGTTTTCCATCTTGTTTACATGACCCATTTTGTTATATGTATGTTTTGTGTAGTTTGTCATTTCAGCTGAGATGGTAGGTGAATGATCACTTTTGTACCTTTCCCTATCCTCTATAGGGGACATAACATGGAGTATCCAAAGGAAAAGAGAGACAGGGATAGGGTCACTCCATTTTTTAAAAAGTCTCTTGAAACCTAGGTTCTTCCTACTCAGTTACCCATAAGGGATTGTCTTATAATCTGCAAAGCACTCAAAGTTAAGTCATATGTGGCCATCCAGAAGTAGTGGGGGATGGGAAAATGGGGTTGTTATTTCCAAAGTGCCTAAGTGCTGAGCAAGCACATGTGCACATGTAGACATGTTCATGGGTGAATCAGGAAAATTGGTTTTGGTGAACTCCCAGTTACTTCTGAATCTGTTTTGAATGTCTCTCATATTGTATATTATGTAGTTCTTGTATCTATAGATGTATATGTTATATTCCATCTTAAAATTTAAACTCCTTGAAGTAAGGACCTACCTTTAGTTTTTGTTTTATCCTTAGCACTTGGCACAGTGTTTGACACATAGCAGGTGATTAATAAATGCTTGCTTGATTATGTCTAAATTTGACTCTGTGATATCTACTCACAGTTCCTGGTTTTTCCTCTTGGGCCAAATATAATAGTTTTTCCATCTTTCACAGTAAAAATTACTCCCAAAATAAATTTTTACCCTGAAAATATTATGAAAACAACCAAAAAAGTATCATAAATTTAAAGATTTCATAGCACTATTACTTGTGGTTACCAAAAAAATCAAAGGAAACAACCCACCCAACGTCAAAACAAGTAAGTTTCCCTTAAGAGAGAAATGCTTAAATAACTGTAATACATTAATGTAATAGAATACTGTAATTGAAATCAAGTTCTCAAGATGGGTTCCAGGAATTTGTTTTGTAAAACATTCTCATAACTTCATTTCTTTCCTGTTTGTTTCATTTTCATCACTTAGATTTTATTTTAGGCATTTAAAACTGTAGTGTCCTGCAAAAGGCATCCATTTTGTCAAAAATAAGGTTAAGACTTCATTTTACTTTAAAATAATCTTTTCCCAATTACATGTCAAAACAATTTTTAGCATTCACTTTTACAAGATTTTGAGTTCCAAATTTTTCTCCCTCCCCTCTCCTCTTCTGAAAATGGTAGGCAATTTTGATATAGGTTATACATGGCTATGATATGAAACATTTCCATATTAGTCACTGTTGTAAAAGAAGAGATCAAAAGCAGAAAAACACAAACACAAAAATGATAAAGTAAGTGAAAAAAGTATGCTTCAATATGCATTTAGAGTCCCTCAGTTCTTTATCTGGTTGTAGATAGTATTATTTTCTTTCATGAGTCTTTTGTACTTGTCTTAGATGATTGTGTTGCTGAGAAGAGCTGAGTTATTCATTGTTGATCATCATCCAAATGTTGTTGATATTGTATACCATGTTTTCCTGGTTCTGCTCATTTCACTTTGCATCAGGTTGTAAAAATCTTTTCCAAGATTTTTTGAAATCTGCCGGTTCATAATTTCTTATAGCACAATAGTATTTCATTACATTCCTATACCACAGCTTGTACAGCTATTCCCCAATTGATGACCATCTCCTCAATTTCTAATATTTTGCCACTATGAAAAAGGCTGCTATAAATATTTTGCACATGTGGGTCCTCTTCTTTTTGTATGATCTATTTTGCATACAGACCTAGCAATGGTATTGCTGTATCAAATGTCATGCTCAGTTTGGGTGCCCATTGATGATATTTCCAAATTGCTTTCCAGAATGGGTGGATTAGTTCACAACTCCACCAACTGCACATTAGTTTCCCAATTTTCACAATCTTCTCCAACCTTTATCATCTATTTTATCATATTAGCCAATCTAAAAGGTGTGAGGTGGTACCTCTGAGTTGTTTTAATTTTCATTTCTCTAAGTGATTTAGAGTACTTCTTCATATGCCTTATAGATAGTTTTGCCTTCTTTGTCTTTAAACTTCCTGGCTGTATCTTTTGATCATTTATCAATTAGGGCATATCTTCTCTTCTTATAACTTTGACTCAGTTCTCTTTATATTTGAGAAATGAGGTCTTTATCAGAGACATTTCCTGAAAAGATTATTTCCCAGCTTTCTGCTTTTCTTCTAATCTTGTTTGCATTGGTTTTGTCTGTGTAAAAGCTTTCTAATTTTATATAATCAAAGTTATCTATTTTACATTTCATAATGCTTTCTATTTCTTGTTTGGCTATGATGCTATAACTCACTTAACTTGTCCTTTAAGAATTTGGATGCTATACCACTTGGTGCATGTATGTTTAGTATTCATTTTACTTCATTGTTTATTATACCTTTTAGCAAGATGATATAGTTTCCTCCTTTATCTCTTTTAATTAGGTCTGCTTTTGCTTTGTCTGAGATCAGGATTGCTGACCTTGCTCTTTTTTTCCTTTTGCCGAATCATAATATATTCTGCTGCCAGTCCCTTACCTTTACTCTGTGTATGTCATTACATTTCTTGTAAACAATATATTGTAGGATACTGGTTTTGGTTCACTCTGCTATCCACTTCTATTTTAAGGGAGAGTTAATCCATTCCCATTCATAGTTATGATTACTAACTGTGTATTTTCCTCCATCCTATTTTTTCTTCCTGTTTGTCCTCTCCCTCCTTTCACATTTTACCTCCTCCCTAGTGTTTTGCTTCTGTCTGCTGCTTATTCCTCCCCTCCTACTTTCCTGTTGGGTTAGATAGATTTCTATATTCAACTAATTGTGTATATTATTACCTCTTTGAGCTAATACTGATGAGAATAAGTTTCAAATGATACCCATCACCCACCCTCCTATCTTTCCCTCTACTGTAATAGGGTTTTTTTGTTTTGTTTTGTTTTTTGCGTCTCTTCATTTTTTTTTTAATCGAATTCTGTCTCCTTATGAAAGCTTGAAATCCTTCTAGTTCATTGAATGATTATTTTTTTCTTGAAGTATTGTTTAATTTTGCCAGGTGGATGATTCTTGGTTGTAGTCCTAGCTCCTTTGCCTTTGGGAATATCATGTTCCGTGACCTCTGATTCTTTAAATATTGTAGCGGCTAAATCCTGTGTAATCCTGATTGTGTCTCCCTAAAATTTGAATTGTTTCTTTCTGGCCACTTGCAGTATTTTTTCCTTGACTTCATAGTTCTGCAATTTTCTCTAATATTCCTTGGAGTTTTTATTTTGGGAATCTCTTTCCTGAGGTGATCAGTGGGACTTTTTCAATCTGGTTCCCAGAAATCTGGGCAATTTTTCCTTGATAATTTCTTGAAAGATTCTTTGCAGGTTCTCCTTTTGATAATAGCTTTTATGTAGTCCAGTGATTCTGACATTGTTTCTCCTGGATCTATTTTCCAGATCAGTACTTTTCCCCATGAGGTATTTTACATTTTCTTTTTGCTTTTTTTTTCATTCTTTGAATTTATTTGATTGATTCTTAATGTCTCATAGAGTCATTAGATCCCCTTTGCCCAATTCTAACTTTTAAGAAGTTGTTCCTTAATTGGCTTCTATAATTCCTTTCCCATTTGACCAATTCTACTTTTTAAGCAGTTGTTTTCTATTTCCAAGTTGCTGAATCTTTTTTTCATAATTCTCTTGAATCAATCTCATTTCTTTTCCCAATTCTCCCCCACTCCCCTCATTTTTCCTCTACCTCTCTTATATGATTTTTAAGCTCCCTTTTGAGTTCTTCTATGAGTTCTTTTTGGGATTAAGACCACTTCCCATTTTTCTTTGGGGTTTTGCCGATAGGTGTTTTGACATTGTTGCCCCCTTCTGAGTTTGTGTCCTGGGCTTCCCTGTCACCATAATAGTTCTTTGGGGGCAGATTCCTTTTTTGTTGTTTTGCTCATCTTTTATTTTTTGCTTTTTTCCTTTCTTTTAAATTTGAATGCTACTAGCAGGGTAGAAAGGGCATTGTCTTAGGCTTCTTGTATCAGGGGCTGCAGGTCCTGCCTGTTTACCTGGTGCTGCACTGACATTGCCCTTAGACCCACCAGGGATGCTCATATCTGGTGTTGCCACTAAGGGGGTGAGGTAGGAGGTGGTTGGTGATGCTAGAGGATGCAGGGACCGGGCAGCTTACCTAGTGCTGAGTCAGGGTCTTAGTGCTGGTGTCTTGTGGGTGCTGAGGCTGGTGGGGCATTTCTCCATGGTTACACTGAAGCATGTGGAGGCCTGGCTGCTGGAGGTTGCCTGTTTTTCCATGGCTATGCTAATGCACACTGAAGTAGGTGGTGGTTCTTGGAACTATAGTCTGTTCATTTCCCTGGCTATGCTGAGTCATGAGGGAGGTCCTGGTATTGGCATTTGGCCCTGCTCCACTATACTGGGCCTCATGATCTACCAGTGGTTTGCTGAGGTAAGGCTTCTTTCTGACTGGCTGGGAACTTCCTGTCCTGGACTGTGTTTCCCTTTAACCTGAATGAGGAACATCTTTCTTGCAGATCTTCCAAGTTTCTTGGGATAAAAAAATCGTTTCACTCCATCTTTTTGCTGGTTCTGCTTTTGGAGAATTTGTTTTGGGGTGCTATTTTATGGTTGTTTGGAGGTATATTGGGAGAGTTATGGCAATTTACTTGCTACTCTGTCATCTTGGCTCCAGGAAAAAGATTTTCTCTTTTAGAGAGTTACTTGGGGCACTGAGAACTTCATTCACTTAGCCAGTTTTATATATCCAGTATGTATCAGAGGTAGGGTTTGCACATAGGTCTTCTGGATTTCTAGGCTGAGTCCTTACTACTCCATGTTACTGTAAATTTTTAACAAAACATTTCATTTAAAAAAAAAGCCTTTGTTGGGGCAGCTAGGTGGCACAGTGAATAGAGCACCAGCCTTGGAGTCAGGAGGACCTGAATGCAAATCTGGCCTCAGACACTTAACACAAAAACTAGCTGTGTGATCTTGGGCAAGTCACTTAATCCCAATTGCTTTCAAAAAAAGGCAAAAAAATCCATTGTTTCCAAAGGTCTTTCAATAGTATTTTATAATATAAAAACATATTATAAATTTAATTGCCAACAACAAAAACAAATGAATGATTAAACAAAAAAAGAGAATACACTCTTATACAAGCCCTTAGCATTCAGTAAATTGTAATAAACATGAAATTTATTGGTTTATGTTTTGATTTTCAAATTATTTTCTCTTTAATTTTTTTCAAGTTGAATTTTCTCTAATTTTTGTTATTCCTGCATTCAGAGTTTTATAACATTATGCTGCAGAAAGGATTGGGAAATATTGTTGGAGAGCGTTTTGTAAGCACACAACAACTATACATTTGCCTGTGCAGTCAAACATTCTAAAAGTATATGCCTACTTTCATTGTAAAGCTCATGGGAGCTCTTGAAGAGTGTTATAGAAAACCAAATTCCACTCTATTTCATTCCATTTTTCACTTTTACTGAATGTTCTTGAGCCACTACCATAGAAAGCTTTGTGCATGTGTGCATGCTGCTATTTTTCCATTTTGCAATAAGGGAATAAATTGGAAAACCATTTTTAGTGAACAATATTTCCACTTAGTGACAGATGCAATAGGTCCTTGATTCACTTCAAGTGGGGCAGAAGATCATAAGAATTCTACATTTATGACAAAGTCACCTCTGCCTGTAACTCAAATCTTCACCCTGGCCCTTGGTCCTTTTGCACAGAACTGTTTCTCTACAATAAAGATTTGTAATTTTTAACTACCACAGAAATACTTTTTATCTCTCATAATACTCTCTTACCTTCTTATTTTCATTTGTCTCTGCAGCACAAGTTCTGGTAATAATAGCATCAATTGTTAGGAGGCACTGATTGCACAATACAGCTGTTCCAATCAATGAGTACCAGGTCAACAATTCAAGGTCCCCCAAACAGCCTTCAGAAACTCCTTCCCCTCATTTTCTTTATAGCCCATTTGACCAATACAATTTCAATGAATACACTTATATACTTGATAAATTCATGAGAAATTTAAAATCCATAACATTTCTATGTTGTGACAAGGAACACAGTAAACCATTGATTTTCTAATTTAGAAAAAACCTCAATGTCATTTATTTATGAAAATGTTTATTAAAAAATTTATTTATGAAAACTCATGCTGCAAAATATGGTAGAGAAGCAGAGCCATTGCATGGGATACCCTTTCCCCTGGATGAGATTGAGATGGGAGGAGGCTGGGTTCAGAGACTGAAAAATCAGAAAGCTATTTCTTAACACGAAGCTTCATTTTGAAAGAAACCAAATGAGTCTCCTCGAATGGTTCATTTAATAACAATATGCAAATTTTAATTATGCATCTAAGGAAATTCTGCCTAGAGTACTAGGAGAAAATGACAACCATAATAAACATTTCACATTTACATAGTGGCAAAAAAAGTTTAAAATATTTGAAAAATATTCTTATATTTTTCCATTATATCCTAGCCATGTAAGATTGTTCTTTGTAAGAGAAGTCACTTTTTCCTAAAGTGCAGGTCTAACTATGTTATTCTGCTACTCAAAAAAAAAATTTTAGTGGCTCATTATCAATTCTAGAATTAAATATAAATTCATCTGTTTTATAAAAAAAAATCCTTCACTATTTTTCTTTAACCTATCTTTCCATAATTGTCACACATTATTCATCTTTTATGCACAATACAGGTTAACAAAACTGATCTTTTTAATGGCCATAATTGATGACATTCACTCCATGTCTTTGTCTTTGGTTTGGCTATGCCCCATGACTGAAATGCACTCCTTTTCCCACCCACACCAGCCTCTATTACATTTATTGTAATATTTATTTTTTTCCCTTCCAGGTTCAGTTGAAGGAAAACTTTTCTGTGCTCTCCAGATGCTATTGCCTTGCCCATTCTCCCCAAATAATCCTGTATGTCTTATGTATATATAATATATACATATTATATATTAAATACCCCTCTATGTGCGCATATTCAGCCTCAGTGAACTCCTTGATGCTTAAGGACAGGGTTTATTTGATTTGGGGCTTTGTCTCTCTAGCCGTTAGGAGAGAGCTTAACTCATGGTAGGTATCTAAATCCTGATGATCTTCTTTGACTATTGCACAGTCACACCATTATTTTGTAGTCCCATAAAATGAATGATCATGCTTACCAATATGCTAGCTAAAACAAGTCAGTTGCCAGCTAACTGTGAATCAGTGAACATTTGTGTCCCATTGCTTACAAGATGACCCTATAATTTAAATATATGTTCATATTCATATTTATATGCATGAAGTCATTAGACAGAATCATAACTATTCTTCATACTATCTAGATTTGGTTACTTTATTCGGGTCTGTTGCCAGCCTCTGCTTATCAGCTATTTTTGGCTCACTTCAGATAGATAACTTTATTTGGTGACACTCATCATTTTCCTGGGAGCCATCTCTGATCACCATTTTTTGTAGTTTCTTGACCCTCTCAAGTACAGTATCCCTTCTTTGTTCATTGGGGTTTAGCGTTTTTGTTATATGTCAAATCCTATCGTATCACCACATTGATAGGCCATTGCAGAGTATAAGTGCATACCTTCTAAAACCAAGTGTTTCTTCAAGCAGTTATGCTGCCTTATATACTTTTACTGGTAAAGTTCTTTTTCCCCCTAACTATTCATAAATGACATCTCTCATAAACCCTGTCACAACCCAACTTTGTGGATGAAGATACACTGATGTAACACACATTCTTTAGCCAATAAGTCAGTGTTAAATAAAACAGAAACCCCGTCCTACTAGTCACTATTTTCCAATGTCATAATAACTATTATACACTTGGGGTTTTTCATTTGTTTTGGTTTTACTATATATACATCCATCTACCTATCTATCTACCTATCTATCTATCTATCTATCTATCTATCTACCTATCTATCTACCTATCTATCTATCTACCTATCTATCTATCTATCTATCTATCTATCTATCTATCTATCTATCTATCACCATCCAAATTAACTCTATATACACATTTACAGTGTGGCTTAGCAAAAGGTATCTTGAAATCACAAAATAAAGACCTAGATTTAAATCCTGACTATAATACTTATAATTGCTATGACTATGAGCAAGTCACTTAGACAATTTTTTCCAATAAAGTGAGGATGGTATTTCTACTAATTACCTCCTAGTAGTTCATCAAATAAATGCATTATCATATTTCTATTTTTAAATTATTATCTTTCTACAATGTCTTACTCTGATGTATATCTATGATGTTAATAGGAGTTGAAGATTTTACCTGCCCATTAATAGGCCTCACATGGAGCCCAACAAGAGAAGCTTGATTAGGAGAGGATTGTTTTTCAGGAAGGCCCACACCTTTTGTTACTTTGCGATTAGGCAGTGGGTCATGAGAGTTGTGACACCCTCTGGCTCTGAAGGAGGTAAATATACTCTGAGCTGAGGTTTTGCTTTGGGGCTCACTTATCGGAAAAGTGTTCTTGTGATTTGGCCTGACAAGACTCTGCATAGCCAGTTAAGGAGTGCCAAACCCCCCACTGCTGCCCAGCTTTGAAAACCCAGATGGCAGTGCTTCTCTCTCTGGTAACTATATATGTATAACTTTGTTCAGACAGATAGAAGCCCTTCCTAATGATTTGTGTTATTTTTTCTGTCTGTATTTTTCCTGCTTGTAATTTCTGTTTGTATTTTCTCTGAAGTTCAGGGTGCTGAATTAAGTGAGTGATATGTGTGTATACATCCACACATACACACACACATTTAACATAAAATTGTTGACCCCTTTAAATTTGCTTTCCTTTAGAAAAGCAGATCAAAGAACCTGTGCTAGCAGCCTTCCTGGGTATGTTAGGGTGCTTGTTGCTACAATATCTAGGTACCATATGATCAAATATTAAACTTTACTAGTTCTCCCTTAATTTTTAAAAGTTTTGAGTGATATTCATAGCCAATCATATCTTTATAGAGAATTTAAACTCCTATTATGTCTGCTGTTTATGGATTTAAAAAAATCTTTAAGTAATATCAAATCTTATTTTGAAGAGTCTCCTCAAAGTGTCTGTATGATATTTTAAAATATAAGAACATTCAATGGAAGATGTGTCTTTGGAGATAATTTAGTTCAGTGATCCATCATGGATTATTCAATATCAAGAAAGGTATAAAGGTAAAATGGTAAGTAAAGTTGTTCCCCATATCATGAAGAGCTCTATATGAGCCCAAAGAAAAGGCAGACCCTGAGAAGTTTTCCAAATGTTCCTTTTCATAGATAATATTAGGCCATGTAGTGTAGTAGAAAGTCCCCTAGAATTTGTCTATTTAGAACTCATTTCAAAGTCTGCCTGATACATATAATTGTTATAAACAGGAACAAGTCACCCTAAATATTTTTCTCCATAAAATGGAAATGACCTTAGCACCTATACTACTCATTTCCAAATACTGTGTCAAAGAGAATACATATGTTTATTTTTTTCAACAAAATTCCTACTCTGATCCCTGAAGTCTTGAAGGAAGCCAGGGATGTCAGGAGTTCAAGGTGATGGGGTAGAGCATTCTGAGCATTAGAAAAAGTCAGTGAAAGCATAGAGACAAGAGTAAACTATTCTGTGTGAGAAACAACAGGTTTGGTGACTGTGCTTCACCTCCTGCTGTGCCCAGATGGATCAAAGGGAATAAGCAATTACGTAGTGCCCATTGTGTTCCAGGCATTGTACTAAGTGCTTTGACGAATATTATTTCATTTGATCCAGTACTGCATCCCTATTAGTACTGCATTCCTCAGTGTTTATTATTTTATCAGAAAAGAGAGGAAGAGGGGAAAAGAGGGAGGTGGAGGGAGGGAGAATGAACAAAAACATGAAATCATTAGTTATTTAGATATTTATGTGCCATAGGCTAGGAAGGCTGGGAAGGTGGATCTGAGTAGAAACAGTTAAGTGAGAAGGTGCTAAAAGACACATTTTATTTGCTTTTTGCATTTTTGGTTAGGACCAGCTTTCAGTAAGTATTGAGATGTGATAATTCAACGTTGTTTTCTTACACATCAACATGGTATTTACAGTGGTACCCTTTTCAAATAAAAAATTCAACTGAAATTTACCTTTTGGTAGTTACTTGGAACCCATAATTTGCAGGACATCAGATTTTATTTCAATTGTCCATATTATATTTTAAAGTAATTTTTGTTACCAGTATCCTGGGAAGCTAAAGGTATTCATGTTCCCATTATAATAGATGATATCTGGCAGTGCCCTACTTATCTAGCACTAAGTTGTCTGACAACCTAAACCATATAGGACACAGCAGGAGAATTGGAAAGTAAGCAAAAATGGTTCTTGGAACAACAGAATAACTCTCACAAAATCTATGCACTTTGCTACATAGGAGACGCATTGAGCTGCTCTCATTCCATAGCAAATTGACTGAGAATTGTATGTCAATTAAGGTTTCTAATATAATAGGCCTGTTTATCTGTTTTCCCCTTCAATTCTGTCTTGGATGCAGGTGTCAGTGATAAGAGAAATTAGGGGAAGCTTGTTGCTGGAAACAGACATAATGAGAATTGTACCATATTTAAGTACATATTATTTGCATGTGTATTTACACACAATATGTCACATGTATGTGTGGAAATATATGTATATGCATATAAATACATGGATGCTGCTGACTTATGCTCTGTATCTGCATCTCACCTTCTTAGTTTCTTTCCCTGGATTCTGAGACAGTTGGTATAATAGATAAAGCCCTGGACCTGGAGTCAGGAAGACCTCAGTTCAAATTCAACCTCAGATACTTACTACTTGTGTGACCTTGGGCAAGTCATTTAACTTCTCTGTCTCAATTTCCTCATCTATAAAATGGGAATATTAGCAAATGTTGGTTTTTCCTTTAAAGATTCATCTCAAAACAACCTTTTTATGGAGTTTTTCCTTATTGCTTCAGTCACTTAACCCTCAACTTTAAGTTTCCTTTCCATCCATTCTGTACCAATTTATTTTTTCTGTCTTTCCCAAAAGAATGTAAGCTCCTGGAAGGTAGGGACTTTTTGCCTTTCCTTCCTTCCTTCCTTCCTTCCTTCCTTCCTTCCTTCCTTCCTTCCTTCCTTCCTTCCTCCCTCTCTCTCTTTCTTTCTTTCCTAGTTTCTTTCTTTCTTTTTTCTTCTCTATATACATACATGTACATATGTATGTGTGTCTATATCTATGTCTAAATCTATCTTAAGATGAGCTTCTCAAGCCTTCCCAAGGGGTCCGTGAGACATTAAAAAAGGTTAAGAATTCCTGGATGTTATTTTATTTCATCTTAATATTGAATGTAAGTTCAATATCAAATAATAATAAGTGCCAGACAAGCATGAGTGAGGCCTGGCCTATGATACTATGCCTCTTAATATGACTGAGTTAAAGACAACTAAAAATTCAATATTTAGTAATTGATTACTATGTATAAGGCATTAGGGACTGGGAATACAAGGAAAACAATGTAAAAATCCTTGCCTTGGAGGATGTAAGAAGGGATGAGAATCTAAATTAAGGTGATGGCATGTGAAAGAAAGGAAGAGATAGTTGTGGAAGACTTTTTGGAATTTTCAGGAAAAGTTCATATTATATAAAAGGTGTTATTTTAAAGAAAAAAAGATTTTGAAACTCATTTTAGCAAAATTACTTAAGCAAAAAGGGTTAATAATTATTAAAGTTTCCACACTTAAAATGATAAGCTTCAATTATGTGGAAAATAACCTTATGTAGAATACCTCATTCCCCAATGATGCCAGATAAATGAAGCATTACTGTGATAATAATATCGCTGCTGACAAGGCAGTGTATTTGGGAATTTTAAACTACTGCTGTCTCTAATGGACCTACAAGTTTCTTAGTGGAAAAATGGGGTGATAGAGTTTCTAGCAGTTAAGCCAATGCTTTTTTTTTGTGGGAAAGGGTGATAATTTTATTTTTATTCTGACATCATTTCTAGAAGATTATATGCTCCTCATTCACTACATTATTTATAACATCCCCACACACAATCACTTTTGCCTATTGTCTAACAGCAATTTAAAACAACTAACTTAAACAATGTTCTCTTTCCTCCTCTCTCCTTTTTTAACTTTGTCTTATTTATTGAAGGTATGTTGCATTGTCCTAACACTTCCTTAAATTAAATATTCTGATTCTTCTTATTTCAAATACTTATAAGATTCAAGATCATAAAACTCTAGGAAGTCTAGTATTGGTCATAAATTAAATTGAAAATACTATTTGGGATTTGGTTTACTGCTTTCCCCATTCATGACAATCTCAAACCATTGTGTATGGGAGAAACCACTGTCAGATAATAACATTCTTTTTAATTTTGTGGGAGACAAACATTTTAACTTTTCTCACTCTGATACATTTTGATTGATATAAAAATAAAATGGCATCCTCAAAATTCAGAATGGCCTATGGCAAGCTGAAGTCAGTTTTCTTGTACCACTTGCAACTTTTCTTAACCTGGGGTCCATGAACTTATTTTTTTAAAATATATTTTGTTAATTGTATTTCCATCTAGTTAGTTTCTTTTTTAATCTTATGTATTTTGTTTTATGCATTTAAAACCATTATTCCGTGAAGGAAATCTGTGACAAAAGAAAAAGTTATAGCTAGAGACTGTGGCAAATGCTTGACTATTTTTGACAAAATAATTGACTTTCTGGGGAAGGGGTGGGGTGAATACCCACTATACACTTCTAAATTTAATCTGTGTTATTAACATTGTCTCCATCACTTTCTTGACTAGACAATCAATGAAACAATCAACCAAACCAATCATTTACTTATTTCTGAAGTGTCAGTGCTTCCACTGACAATATAACCATTGGTCCTCTGGTGTGAGTAGGCTGCAACACACCCTTGAAAGGTCTTCAGTTTCAAAATCTTCCCTTCCTCTTCCTTTTTCCCAATTCCACCCACCACTCCAACAAAAGAGAGGACTAGGAGAGATTCTGATTCTGGTTATCCCTAACTCCCTTACCTTTAGCAAATGCTCTGGGTCACAGTTTCCTCATCTATAAAATGAGATAGTTGGGTTAAATGAATTCTTAAGACTCTAACACCCTGAGACTCTGACTTTATAATTTTGTGATTCTAAGTGCTTCTACCCTGCATCAGGCAGAAAAAATGATGACCAAGCAAGCAGCTTTCCAAGAGTGTATGTTATATGAATATCTTCTCTTGCTAATTTGAATATAAAATAAAGCCCTGAAGTTATCAGTAATGAATTTTATTGGCGACTTGCATTTTGAGCTTTAAAAACAATAACAACAACAAAGCTGGCACTGATGATAATGCCTGATACCCGGGTGATTTCCATTCATTAATTAACCCAGATAGTTTGGTTGATTAGTGCCCTGTGTTGTACAACAACATTGGCTGAAATACAGCAGTGTCTTTATTTCCTTCTGAGAGATGTGTTTAGCAAAAGTGTATAAATGTACGTTAGGACATATTAATGCAGTAACTAATCAGGGCCAGGAACAAAAGCAATATATATTGTATTGTCCATTGTATTTCTATTGCAAAATTCCCTTCACAAGTGACTCTGAGCTACTTATTTTAATTTTCTTATCACAGTTTGCAATTATTATCTGATTTATAAGAATATTATTCCAAATAAATTGCTTCTGATGTTTTGTGGCTAGCCAAAAATGTCCTTTTTACAAACAAGAAGTCTTCAGAATACTTAGGGTTACTTAATGAAGGATTGAGGAAGGAAAAAAAGTACCTCCATGCTTTGGGCTTTTTTACCTTTAGTTAAAATTTATTCTTTTATGGGCAGGTAATTTTCCTCCACTGGTTTTGCATAGAAGTAAATATACCACGTGGAAGTTTGTCTAAATACTAAGGCAAAGAAAATTTGGGCTTGTTGCCACACTCATAAATCACTGAATATGCTGACAGATGTTGGTAGGAAGCAACCCAAACTCTGCATAATTCCTATAATTGTAAGAGTATAAGCATTCCAGTTGACTAGGTATTTAGCCCAAGGCCTTTTAGAATGGGTTCTTGGTTCAAATCCATGTTGCAACACAAGTTAATAACCATAATGAGAGTAAGGATTTTTTTTTTAAATAAACATCCATGTGCTCATGAACTTATTTCTTTGAGGATTACTTAGAAACAAAACCTACAAAGCTTCAATTAAATTTCAGGAAGTATTGACTATAGGAACTTATGAATAAGGCACTGTTAGGTGGGAGTAGAGGGAGGAAGGAAATACAGAGACAAAAACCAAAAATCTCTGTTTTCATGAACTTTATTTAGCTTTCTACATTCCTTTCTTTTCTAGGGACAACCTCTAATCCAGTGGTATCAAACTTATATAGAAACAGGGCTACTGAACTGTACCTAGAATTTTATCAGGCTATGTTTTACCCTAGAAAGTCACACGTTAATTTTATCCAGTTCCATTGTATTTTTATTTTATTTTATTAAATATTTCCCTATTATATTTTAATCTTGTTCAAGAAGCCTGGAGCCCCCATGTTTGACACCTTTGCTCTAATTTAAATAATAGAGAGTCAATGAAGGTCAATATAATTTATTTGTGTATAGCACAGCTTCAACAAAGAGCTGTGTCTATAAGTACTTATTTTCATGGCCTTAGAAAAATACAACAAATTCACGTATAGTATTGGTAATTCTGTAAATGTAGTCATTTAGTATTTATTTTAAATCGAGTCATTACAAATAACTGAAAAGGAAATCTGGAAAATTAGATTGAGATTGCCTTTTATATTCATTCCTCCCTCCCCCCCTTTGGAAACAACTGAAAATTAGATAACTTAATGAGGTTTTAGATGCCCCATTGGTCACTCTAATTTCAGAATTGGGAAGAAGGGATGGAAAAAAATGGTCATTAGGTGTGCAAATAGTAAACATAGCACTTGCCTACTGTGTTTTGAGTTGTAAAAACTAATACTTTTTTTGCTGGAAAGAGCCGTTTTGCAATCATTATATTCCTCCTTAAAGAACAAGTATTAAATTTTTTCAGATAAATAGAAAGCTAAAATGTTTATAAGTGCTAAGTACCAGGTGCTCAGGTAAGTCATGGAGATTGGAATATAAACAAACAAAACATACTGTACCCTCAAGGAGCTTATATTTTACTGGAGATTTCATGAAATTTTAATCATATTTGAAGATAATTTGGGTGAAATTATTAATACAGAACCAGAACTATTCTTTTCTTAATGGTAGATGGGAAATTTCATGAATTCAATATTTTGCATATGTATTTCACAAAAATAATGGTGATATTGCTTACAGTAGTAATTGCTTATATTGTATTGCCTCAGATACATAATGCTTGCTTAGAGTAGATTCATAGAAGTTAAACATAAGATGTCTTCAGTATTTTTTAATTGCCAAAGTAGAGCAAAAGAAATCTGGGTAAGTTTCCTTTAGGAGAACACAGGAATTATGGGGAACAGATTAGGAGCAGCATGAGTCCAAGAAGCCCAGATCACCTGATTTCTTCCTATTTTTGCTAATTACTCCTGCTTACTGGGGCACACAGGCAGTTTGGTATAGTAGATAGACAACTAGTATTGGAGTTAGATATATCTAGCTTCAAATCTTGTATCTCCCACATATTAACTATATTAACAATTTATATATGTAAATTGCTTTATGTCACACTGTGTCCAGAGAGTTCTGTAAGGATCTAAATTTCAGAAGGTAGCTGTTCTTAATTGGTAGAGTAAGTTTTCACACCAAGGAGCTCTTCAAAACAGCAAAATAAAAATTTTAGACCAAAGTATGAGGTGTTATATGTATGTGTTTGGGTAAGGGCAGAAACTAAGCATATTAATGATCTCTTGTTTCTGGGACTGAAAGATTGCAAATTGTCTCATCAGCCTCTAGATTGCCCTGAGGAAAAGTCCTGATTATCCCAGCCTAGTTACAGTTCTGAAGTTGAAAAAAATAAATGCCTGAGGATATTGAAATGATCCTGCAGAAAAGCACATTTCACAAGGTAGTAGACAAAGGCAGCTATTGGACTGAGCTCTCCCAATTTCCCCTCAAAACCTTAAATAATGCCTCACAATGAATTCTGGAGTAGTACAATCCACTAAAGGGAAGGATGAAAAATTTTTTTCAGTTTAAAACAACTTAAAAGGTGGGCAGGAAAGATCTGTCACATCAGGGTGAGAGGAGAATGTAGTCCAACACAGGCTGCACCAATGCAAGCTGTGCCAGTACAGGCCAGACCCCAGTAAACCAGCAACAGAAGTTGGGGATGACTAAATGAGGGACTGTAGTGACAGCTTCTGGACTCCACAACCTGTAAGAGGTTGGACAGCCAAATGGAAGGCGATTATAAGGGTATCTTTGCTGGCACTAGGTGTAGAACTCGGTTGCAATGCCCATATGCAGATCTATGTTGCAATCCTAGGCCAAGGAGGAACTCTAGTACACTAGAGCTTGTGGCCCACAGTCACATTTTCAGGGTGAAAAAGAATACATGTAGTCACTTACAGGCCAGGAGAAGAGTGGCCACACTTCTTAGATCATAACAACTTGGGAGAACTGAAGACCTATAGACCCACAGAACTAGCTCTGAGAGCAGCAGAAAGAAAGGATTGAAACTTGAGAACATGCCCTCTTCATGCTGGGAACAAAGTCTCACTTTAAATTAGAGTTAAAAGTCAAGAAATAGGCTAGAAAATGAGCAAGTAACAACAAAAGAAGTATTCAACAATAGAAAGTTACTATAGTGACCAGGAAAATTAAAACACAAACTCAAAATAAGATAACAAATTGAAAACTGCTATATCCAAAGCCTCAAAAAAAGAATGTGAATTTGCCTCAGGATCAAAAAGAACTAATGGAAGAGCTCAGAAAAAAAAAATTAAAAATCAAATAAGAGAGGTAGAGGGAAAATGGAGAAAATAAATAAGAGTAATGCAAGAAAATATATACTTTTTAAGTTAACAGCTTGGCAAAGGAGGAACAAAAATAATGAAGTAAATAGCACCTTAAACACAAGAATAGGCCAAATAGTAAAAGAGGCAAAAAAAATCTACTGAAAAGAATTCCTTAAAAAACATAATTGACCAAGTGGAAAAAGAGATATGCAAAATCACTTAAGAAAGGAACTCCTGAAAAAGTATAATTGACTAACTGGAAAAGAAGGTACACAATTTCACTGAGGAAAATGATTCCTTAAAAATTAGAATTGGGAAGTAGAAGCTAATACTTCATGAGACATCAGGAAATAATTAAACAAAATAAAAAAGAATGGGAAAAATGAAAGAAAATGTTAACAATCTCATTTGAAAAGACAAGAAACCTGGAAAAATAGACTGAGGAGAGATAATAAAGGGGCTAGACATCATATTTCAAGAAATTATAAAGGAAAAATGCCCTGCTATCATGGATCTAGAGGGAAAAAAGAAATTTAAAGAATCACCTCCTGAAAGGGATCCCAAAATTAAAACTCCCAAGGATATTATGGCCAAATTCCAGAGCTTCCAGGTCAAGGAGAAAATATTCCAAGTGGTCAGAAAGAAACAATTCATATATGGTGGAGACATGGTCAGGATCACACAAGATTTAACAGCTTTTACATCAAATGATTGTAGGGCTTGAAATATGACATCCTTGAGGACAAATAGCTAGAATTACAAGAAATCACCTACCCAGCAAAACTGAGAATAATCCTTCATGGGGGAAAATAAGCATTGAACAAAATAGAGAACTTCAAGCATTCCTGATGAAAAGATCAGAACTGAATAGAAAATTTGACTTTCAAATACAAAAATTAAGAAAATTAAGCAAAAAAAAATGTTAAGTAGGAAAGAGAAATCATAAGTGATTCAGTAAAGTTAAACTTTTTATCTCCTACATTGGAACATGATACTTGTAACTCCTAAGAACTTTCTTGTTATTAGAACATTGAAAAGGAGTATACATAGACAGAGGACATAATATGACTTGAATATGATAGGATGATAGCTAAAAAACAAAAAACACCCTACAAAATGTAGGGGTTAGAAAAAGGAAGATACTGGGAAAAGGGGAAAGGAAGAGGTTGAATGGGGTAAATTATCTCATGGAAAAGAAGTCCAAAAGAGCTTTTGTAATGAAGGGGAACACGGGGAAGGGGGGCAGGAGGCCTTGAACCATATTCTCATCAAAATTGGTTCAATGAAGGAATAACACATATATTCTGTTGGGTATAGAAATTTATCTTACCTGGCATGGTTAGGTGGGGCAGTGAATAAAACACTGGCCCTTGAGTCAGGAACACCTGAGTTCAAATCTGGCCTCAGACACTTAATGCAAAAACTAGCTGTGTGACCTTGGGCAAGTCATTTAACACCGATTGCCCTACCTTCCCCCCTCCAAAAAGCAAAAAATAATAATAATAATAAATTATCTTACCCTACAGGAAATTAGGAGTGGAAGGGCATAGGAGGAGACAGGGTTGATAGGCATGGTAGATTAGGGGAGGTAAAAGTCAAAAGTAGAACACCTTTGAAAAAGTACAGAGTGAAAGAGAAAGATTAAGATAATCAGGGGGGGAATAGAATGAAGAGAAATACACAGTAATCATAACTAAAAAAAAATTACTCCAGGTTTCTCTTATAAAGGCATCATAATTCAATTATATAGAAAATTGAGTAAATTTATAGAAAAATAAGAACTCTTCTCCAATTGATAAATTGTAAAAGGACATAAACAAAGCTATCAGTAATGTAAAAATATTCTATTGATTAGAGAAATGCAAATTGCCACAATTCTTAGGTAACACTCCATATCTGTCAGATTGGCTAATATGACAGAAAAGCAAAATGGCATATGTTGGAGAGGATGTAGTTAAACTGAGACAGTAATGCATTGTTGGTGGAGATATGTACTGATTCAACCATTTTGGAGAGCAATTTGGAACTATACCCAAAGTGCTATAAAACCATGCATACCCTTTGATCAAGCAATACCACTACTAGATCTATATCTAGATTAAAAAAAAAAAGGAAAAGGACTTATATGTGCACAAATATTTATAGCAGGCCTTTTAATGGTGGCAAAGAATTGGAAATTGAGGGTGTGTCCATCAATTGGGGAGTGATTGAACAAGTTGTGTTATATGATTGTGATGGAATACTATTATACTATAAAAAATGACAAATAGTATGCTCTCAGAAAAAAAAAACTGTCAAGACTGATGTAATGAACTGATTCAAAGTGAAATGAGCAGAACAAAGAGACCATTGAATACAGCAAGAGCAATATTGTACAGTGATCAACTGTGAATAACTTGGCTGATCTCAGCAATATAATAGGCTAAGACAATTCTAAAGGACTTATGATGAAAAATGCTGTACATCTCCAAAGAAAGAACTAATGGACTCCAAATGCGTATCAAAACATACTTTAAAAATTTTTTTCTTGGTGGTTATATTGGTCTCTGTTTTCTTTTACAATCTGACTAATGGGAATATGTTTTACATGACTGCATGTGAATAACCTATATCAAGTTGCTTCCTTTCTCAATGAGGGGGGAAAGAAAGGACAGAGGGAGAACATTTGGAACTCAAAATTAAAAATAAAAAGAATGTTAAAATTGTTTTACAGGAAATTGTGGAAAATTAAACATTTAAGAAAAAAAGGATGGGGAAACACATTTCAAAATGACCAATAAAATTACTTATATGACCCTATAAAACACATTTGAACCCTTCCCCACAATTCACACAGTTACACACATTCAAAAATAGCAATAGTTCTTTGGGGCACTCCTTTTTCTGTTTCCTTCTTTGTTTATTTCATAAAGATAAGCTGGTTGAAGTAAGGAGTGCTAGAAGGAAGAGAGGCAAACTCCTATGAACCTGACAGAATGCATTATTTTGAAAGTACCTGGTCATCTGATGTCCCAGAATACTAATGAATGTTAGCGAAACATGTGCTTCTTGTGCATATAATATCATCATTCCGATACGGAGGAGAAGGATCATAATACCACAGAGTTGGAATTGGAAGGATATGTTACAGAACATCCACTATAACTCCTTCATTTTACAAATGAGGAAACTAAGGCGTTACTGCTATCATCTGAGACAAGATTTGAATCTTTCTGTTTCAATAGCCTATCAACTATGCCATATTGCCTCTGGTTGCTAAAGTAATATTATTGAAGACTACCCAACCTTTCTCCCAAACATATCTGTGTTGAAATTCCAACTTTACACTCCTTTCCTTCAGGTATAAAATCTGTAAGAAGTATTTATTTTGGAATACATTAAGGAGTTATCATTTCTTCATACATTAGGTGAATTTGTTTAAACGTATTTTCTATCTGACATCTAACTGGAATTCATGGTTAGCTGAGATGAGGTAAGAGAGGGAATGATTCTGCAAAATTCTGTTTGGAAGAGGCAGCCCTAGATGGAGTATCTCAGTGGGGAATTCTAAGCAGGCAGACTCTAACATAAGGCTTCCCAGAGAGGTGGCAACAATAAATAGGAAAAGGGCACAGAAAGGGAGGAAAAAGAATAACCAAAACAAGTTTATAGTTTACAGTTTTCTTGCGACTTGCTATGCCTATGAGAAAAAAAAAACTCAGTTTTTAAGGATTCTAACTTGGTCTGGTTTTTGTGTCTCCAAAAGTTGTTATTAGTGACACATAAGACATTTATTCATCAAAATGAGTCTTATATATCCATTAAAGAATGTACAAAGATTTTACTGTTTAGAAATAATTTACTAAATCTAATTTCACTTTTCCAAATATACTTGAAAATAATGATGATATTTCTTCTAAAACATTCTATATACTGGCCTCCACCAAATTTGTCTGAATTAGGGAACTTAATGAATTCACCGAAACACCCTTAGCTAAAGAAGTCAGGCTGGTGCTGTTACTTCATAACACTAAAAATGTTCTTATTGAGCTCACCCTTATGAAGACACATCTATTAATTTTCTAATGTATCTGCTCCCCTTTTTCATGGTTAATGGATTTTCAATCCGAAGTTGTGAGTCTAACAACCCAGTATCTGCATAACTAGTTGTATAATCCTTAGGCCAAATTTTGATTGCCGTGCATTAACTAGATAGGTGATACTAAATTATATTTGAAAGTGTTCACATTGTTTATTAAATTGTTTATGTGACAGGAACAATGACAACTGGAAGGGGAAAAACTACAAATAAAAAGGTTGAAATGAAAACCAAAGACAAAGTCTGTTCAAAAATGCTTTTTAGGCTGATAGCTTACCCTGTACTTTGAACACAGTTGAGAAAGTTACACAGTTTTAATTAGGAACACACATTGTAGTACAGGGAACATTGGCACTCCATCTAACACAAATGGAAAGACAAAGTAGCTCATTGTGTGACCTGATGTTTTCTGAGCTGGATAGCAACATTAGAAAGAATCTTACATTTTGTACTGAATGAGTCTGGTGTTCTCTCACTTAGCATCTGATGCCTTTCACTGAGCCATGGGTCAATAGCTCCAATCAAGTAAACATTTCCCACTGCCACTGGCAACTTCTGAAATATCAGATTATAATAACACTATATTTAGATATCACCTTACAAACTGAAGTGTCTCAAGACATTAAAAAAGGAGAAACTATGACAACCAATTTACAGCATATACTCAATGTAGGATTGCTTTGCTTGCTGCAGGAATGTAGGCATCTTAAGGGTGAGACATGATAAATGATTAACAAAACACAGTACTACTATACAGGGTGAAAGGGAAAAAAAAATATTCCTTCAGTGGTACTATAGGAGATCCTAAGAAAATCAGAATATAAATTAACCAGTGAGTGATTGGCCAAGTCTCAGTGATTAACATCCCTACTTTTGAAGTACCACATTTTAAATAAACACAAACAGCTTGGACTTCTTTAAAAATGGGAAATTTCAGTGGCATGGTATATCCATTTCCTTCTGTGATTTTTTTACAAGTTGTCCCTATGCTTATTTAGACTATTCTGCCTTCTAACTTCTGTTTCTTGGAGTTCACAGTTTTCAAGGCTCAATTCAGGTGCTATTTCCTATATGATACCTTTCTTAATTTTTCTCCATCCCCAAAATTATGTTGAATTCTTTTTGCAAAAATATTTTGCCTTTATCTATCTGTGTTGGTATTTTATCCCCCTGCTAAACTCCCAGAGGGCAAATCGTGTAGTTTTCATCTTGTTAGTGCTGACTAGCAAACTGTTTTATGAAGAATAGATACTTATTACTAACTACTACAATATGCTTGACTGCATCTCATTGAGCCTTTAGTATATCCTTTTGCAGTTCCTAGGAAATGGGTCCCAATACTTAGAGATACAGTTTTACTAAACCATATTATAGGTCCCTCTCTTTTGTGCAGGGTCTATTAACTATGTTAATGTCATTTCTTTTGCTCCCTGCATTTTCTAGAAAATTCCTATCCAGTAATTGACTAGACCAGACACTATGATGGTAAGATATGTACCTGTTTAAATCTCATGTTTGTTTGTTTTCCCTAGTGACAAAGAATAATTAGTCAATATTATTGTTTCACTTACAAAATATAAATTCATTTTCTCTTTAACTTTAAAACAGTAAACACAAAATAATATTCTCTTGGTTATCATCTCACACTATAAAGGGTATTCTTCATATTGTAACAGACCTTATATGGGGTCTACATCAATTTTTTGGGGGGGGGATTGTGATGAGCTCAGAAGGGATGCTTGATGAGCATTAATTACATGGTTTAAGTTTGACAGAGAGAATTAAGTAAGGTCTGTTTTACAAAATGAAAAAAAATCTGATTTTCAGAAATGTTTAACATTCTGGAGATGATTAGAATTGGTTTTACATACCAGTAAAATCCCATTCCAGCAAAAGCCCATTCCCGCAAACTCCTTGGGACCTCAAAATTGTTTGGTTAATGATAGTAATTAAAATTCTATGGAGCTCTAAATTTTGAAAAACAATTCACATGTACTTGATCCTCACAATAACCTATTTGAAGTAGGTATGATACTGTATACTTATTTTTTAGATGAGCAAACAGGGGCTCAGGGAGGTTAAATCACACTATGATCTATTGGCTCACTTATTCTTCCATATACATACACAGTACTCCATGTTTCACCTCCCTGCCTTTGCATTGGCTATTCCCTAAATTGGAATTCATTGACTCCTAACCCCCACCTCTTAAAATCCTGGCTACCTTCAAATCTTTTCCTTTCTCAGCACAAATCCCAGTTTCTATATGGATTCTCCTCTAATCCCCCAGTTGTTAGTGTGCTGCCTTCCAAAATTACTTTGAAATAAATTTGTATATGTTATGTGTATACTTAAATGTGTATGTGTTGTTTGTCCCATTAGAATGTGAATTCCTTGAGGGTAGGGACTGTTTATTTTTGTCTTTGTAACCATTAGCACTGGTGTTAAGGTCAGAGTTGGGAGAGTTGGTTCAGGATTTTTAGAGCATTCACTTAGACCTTCCCTTTAAGCAGTGGGAGCTTTATTGATGCAAAAGCATGTGGGCCTGAGATTCAGCAAGGAGCCAAACAAAGGTGCTGACATAGGAAACATAGACAGAATACACACACACACGCAGAAAACTATAATTTTTAGGGTTTCAATGGGGGTTGGAGATTTAGGGACAGGATGAAGAAGATGGATGACACAAGATAAGGGAGACAGGTGAAATTTTATGACCCAGGATGGGGGGAGACAAGGAATTCCATGGTCCAGGACAAGGGGGAAGTTTTATGGAATTTCAAGATAAGAGAAGAGACTTTAGGGTGCCTTCAGGTTAGAGAATAAACTAGGGGCTTCACAAAGTACTGGAAAAGCAACCCTTAATATTATTTTTAACCCTTAGGGCATCTTTTTATCCACATCACAAGCACACTGCCTGTTACATTGTGAGAAATACCTGTTGATTGATTGAGA
The DNA here is from genome assembly GCF_028583685.1 of Petaurus breviceps papuanus. Lineage (NCBI taxonomy): Eukaryota > Metazoa > Chordata > Mammalia > Diprotodontia > Petauridae > Petaurus > Petaurus breviceps. The sequence goes on along the minus strand of NW_027187348.1, from coordinate 18,662,711 downwards.
GTTTAGGATCACATGGCTGGCAAATGTCAAAGGCAGGATTCAAACTCACTCCTCTATGGCACCTGATTGCTTCCTTTTGATAATAGCATATTGTCCTAAAGAACACAAGTCTATAATTCATGTTCCCAGTATAAATGATCTAGAGATAAAAACCAACTGATGCTAACCTTCCTGTGGAGGAACATCAAGTAAAAATAAATATTTGGACATAGTTGAGAAAGATAGCAACAACACACATCAGACCCTATTTCCTTTATGTAGAATCTTGCATGTATTTTTCCCTTGATGGCTACTTTGGGATGATTAAGTATGTGTTCTGATTATTTGATTCTTTGTTTTTGGTTAAGATGTTTAAGATATGGCTGGTTATTAGAAATTGAAAAGTAATTTTTATTGATAGAGAAGGGAGCTAAAAAGAGCTTTGTTCAGAATTTGGTTCACTTCTTTTCTCTTCCTTAACTATCACACAAAGACCATGAAGGTATTCTCTTCAATGACTATGGTTGAAGGCTAGAGAAAGCATTGTTATATAGGATTAAGCATAACACAGAATTCCATTGTTCATTAAGTCATCGATGGAGACAGGGAAATAACTATTTTATACACAACCCTTCTTTGTAAATGCCATTCACTTTTGTGGGATTTTGTTCATATGTTAAAATCCATTTGACCTTCCTTATGAAAAATAGTGCTGATCATCTTGGCTCAAAACCCTTCTTAGGTTCCTATCTTGCTTGGACTCTTGACTGGAAAAAAAATTCCTGTAGAATAAAACAAAACAACTAACATGCCACAAGGATAGAAAACCCCAGAAAAGCAGCCAATGAAACAGTCCTACGAAGTTGCCTGTGTTCCACATATGACTCAAATAAGAAGAGTTATCACAGTGCTGAGCTATAAAGAGAACTTTAAAAGGCAGCAATTCCCCTCATTCACAGTTAGTACTGATATTAGTATTCTAGAGCTGGACATTAATATGCCAGAAATGTCTAAAAGATTAATGAGCAACTTCAAACAATCTTCAATGACAAAATGAAATCTGTCATTATGTTCTCTTTCTTTACTTGTTCTGTACTTTTTCCAGATCACAGAGAGAGACTCTTGACAGAGAATGGGTTTCTGCTCTGCCAGATGTTTTCCTTTGTGAATCCTTCATCTTTGGAAACACTGAGTGGAGGTGAGTCGAGGAGTACTAAATTTTAAAGACGCAGAGATCCATAGGGTCTTCACGTCTTATTTTTCCCTTCTGCCCTTAAATAATGAAAGAATTGGGTAAAAGAGAGCTATTTGGATATGTGCTTAGAAGACTATCTTGCTGTTCACTGGAAGTTTCAACAGAAAAAATCTGAGGATTTGAAGTGAAACTCTGAGAAAGGTTTATTTTTTCATTATTTAAAACAAAAGCCAGTGATATTTTGAAGTCTTGCCTAAAAAAAAAAGTTGCATACCAAAGGTTAGAGTTACTGTAAAGTATGTCCAGTTGTATTTGCTAGGGTGCCTAGGTATGATCAGAGCCATCAGGAGTCCAGAAGCTAGGAAGAGTGTATAAAAGAGTATCAACAAGTTGGCAAACAAATTTCTTGTTACCTAATTGGTATGTATTATGCCATCTAAGTGGAAGGAGATGGAAACTAGAAGAAAGAAGTGAGCATTTTTTCCTCTTCAATACAGATTCATAAATTGGTAAAACTGGAAGGGATATAATCACTAAATCCAATCCACTGATTTTCCTGATGAGTAAACTGAGAACTAGTGGTATGATAGATTAGTGACTTGAACGCTGGTATTTGAATCCAAGTCCAATGCCATTTTCTTACTACCATGGTTTCTATTTTTCAAAACCATTACCATAGCCTCTTTGATATCATTCAGAGATTTGGGGATTGGTGACTGGTAAGTATAGGATGGGATTGGGCATAAAGAATGTTAGATAATAACATCTTTATAAGTTCTTTGGGTACCACAGAGGAGCAAAAAAGTTTTGCTAACATGAAATGTCTAAATCCACTAAAAAATTTAAAATCTTCCCTAATACAGAACACTATAGTTATGGTCATAGCATATTAATATCAGTAGAAAAGCTGCCTTGATTTTTTTAAGTTCTGCTTTTTAAAAAATTATTTATTTTTAGTTTTCAGCATTCACTTCCATGAGATTGTGAATTCCAAATTTTCTCCCCATTTGTCCCCTCCCCTCACTTCAAGATAGCATGTAATATGTAAAGAAGAATTAGAACCAACGGGAGAAGCCATGAAAAAGAAACAGAGAGAGAGAGAGAGAGAGAGAGAGAGAGAGAGATAGCAAATATCATGCTTTGATCTGCATTCAGGCACCTGGTTCTGCTCACTTCACTTGGTATCAGTTCATATCAGTCTTTTCAGGTTTTTCTAAAGTCTGCCTGCTCATCATTTCTTATACCACAATAATATTCCATTACATTCATATACCACAACTTGTTTAGCTATTCCCCAACTGAGAACAGTCCCCTTAATTTCTAATTCTTTGCCACCACAAAAAAAGCTGCCATAAATATTTTTTCTTTTTCCCATTTGTATGATCTCTTTGGGATATAGTCCTAGAAGTGGTAAATCAAAGGGTATGTAAGCACATTTTTATAGCCTTTTGGGCATAGTTCCAAATTGTTCTCCAGAATGGTTGGATCAGTTTACAACTCCATCAACAATTCATTAGTGTTCCAATTTTCCCACATACTCAATATTTATTATTTTCCTCTTTTGTCATGTTAGCCATTCTGAATGTGGTACTTCAGAGCTGTTTTGATTTACATTTGTCTAATTAGTAGTGATTTATAGCATTTTTTTTTCATATGGCTATAGATAGCTTTGATTTCTTTTTCTAAAAATTGCCTGTTCATATTCTTTGGTCCCTTATCAATTAGGGAATAACTTGTGTTCTTGTAAATTTTATTCAGCTATATATATATATATCTATATATTAGAAATGAGGCCTTTATCAGAGACACTGGTTGTAAAAGTTCATTCCCAGTTTTCTGCTTCCCTCCTAATCTTGGTTTCATTGCCTTTGTGCAAAAATGTTTCAATTTAATGTAATCAAAATTATATATTTGCACTACAAAATGTTTTCTATCTCTTGTTTAGTCATAAATTCTTCTGTTCTCCATAGCTCTGAGAGGTAAACTATTCCTTGCTTTCCCAATTCTCTTACAGTATCAGCCTTTATATCTAAATTGTGGATGCATTTTGACTTTATTTTATATAAATTTTATATTTTATAAAAATTTTATACAGTGTAAGATATAGGTCTATACCTAGTTTCTGCCATCTATTTTCTAGTTTTTCCAGCAGTTTTTATCAAATAGTGAGTTCTTATTCCAGAAGCTAGAGTCTTTGGGTTTATCAAACAATCGATTGCTATAGCCATTAACTACTGTGTCTTGTGTCCTTAACCCATTCCACTGATCCACCATTCTATTTCATTGACAGTAACAAGTGATTTTAATAATTGCTGTTTTATAATAAATTCAAGATCTGTATGTCTAGGCCATCTTCTCTGGCATTTCTTTTCATTAATTCCCTTAACATTCTGGACCTTTTGTTCTTCCAGATGAATTTTATTATTTTTCTTAGCTCTATAAAATCATTTTTTGATAATTTGATTGGTATACAGCACTAAGCAAATTAATTTAGGTGATATTGTCATTTTTATTATATTAGTTAGGTTTACGCATGAGCAACTGATGGTTTTTTTTTCCCATTTATTTAGATCTGACTTTATTTGTGTGAAAAGTGTTTTGTAATTGTGTTCATATAGTTCCTGAGTTTGTCTTGGCAGGTAGAATCCCAAATATTTTTTAATGTCTGTTTTAAATAGAATTTAAAGTAACTTTAAATAGAATTTCTCTATCTCTTGATGTTATATTTTGTTAATAATATATAGAAATGCCAATGATTTATGTAGGTTTGTTTTATATCCTGCAACTTTGCTAAAGTTCTTTGTTTTTTCAAGTAATTTTTTACTTGATTCTCTGAGTATATCATCATTTCATCTGCAAAGAGTGATTGCTTAGTTTCTTCTTTGACTATTTAAATTCCTTCAATTTCTTTTTCTTCTCTTATTGCTAAAGCTAAGTTTTCTAGTACCATAATGAATAACAATGGTGATCATGGACATTCTCTTTTGACCCCTGATCTTTTTGGAAATGTTTCTAGCTTATCCCCATTATATGTAATGCTTGCTGATGGTTTTAGGCAGATGCTACTTGTCATTTTAATAAAAACTACATTTTTTCCTATACTCTCTAGTGTTTTTAATAGGAATGGGAGTTGCATTTTGTCAAAAGCTTTTTCTGTGTCTATTGAGATAATAATATGGTTTCTGTTAGTTTTGTTGTTGATATGGTTGATTGTGTTGATGTTTTCCTAATATTGAACCAACCCTGCATTCCTGATGTAAATCCTACCTGGTCATAATGTATTATTTTCATGATAAACTGCTGTAATATTTTTTGCTAATATTTTATTTGAAATTTTTGCATCCATATTCATTAGGGAAATTTGTCTATAATTTTCTTCCTCTGTTTTGGCTCTTTCTAGTTTAGGTATCAGTACCATATTTTGTATCATAAAAAAGAATTTGATAGGTCTCCTTCTTTGCCTGTTTTACCAAATAGACTATGTAGTATTGAAATTAATTATTCTTTAAATTTTTGATGGAATTCACTTGTAACTCCATTTGGCCTTGGGGATTTTTTCCTAGGGAGTTCATTGATGCTTGTTCAATTTCCTTTTCTGAAATGGGGTTATTTAAGTATTTTATTTCCTCTTCTGTTAATCTGGGCAATCTATATATTTTTTGTAAATATTCATCCATTTCACTAAGATTGTCAAATTTATTGGCATCCAGTTGGGTAAAATAACTCCTAATTATTGTTTTAATTTTGTCTTCATTGATGATGAGTTCATTTTTTTTTTCATTTTTGATACTGATGAAAAGCTACCTTAACTAAAGATAGGTTAGAATAGTAATTGGGGTAGCGAGGTGGAGGACTGGATACAGTACCAGACCTGAAGACTGAGGGACCTGCCTTACAATCTGGTCTCAGATTGTAATAGCTGTGTGACCTTGGGCAAATCGCTTAACCCTGCTTGCCTCAGTTTGTAAAATATAAAATGGGCTAGTGAAGGAAATGATAAATCTCTCCAATATCTCTGCCAAGAAAACCCCAAATGGGGTCACAAAGAGTTGGACACAACTAAAACAATTTAACATCAACAAAAAGATTAGTGATTACCAATGACTAATTTGAATTAATAAAATTTCAAGAGTGACTTTGACATGGGAAGTGGAAAGAAAACCAGAATTTGAGTTCAAAGATCAGAATTCAAATCGTGGTTCTAATGCTTACTAGTTGTTTGTATATGAGAAAGTTATTAATCTCTCTCAGTCACAGATTCTTCTTTGTATGTGGTAGCTTATAATAATTGCACCACTTATTTCACAGAAGCCAAACTTTACAGAGTATTTCTGTGTAGAAATGATATATCTTTAATTGTTATTTAAATATGAATTCATGTTACTATTCCTAAGAATTTAAAGTACTCCCCATATTCATATGCAGATTCACATAAGGATCTGAGATGGGAGGCAAAGTCAGATAATTTAAATTTAATTACCATTCTTATTTCACAAATTGAAAAATGGCAATTTGTTCATTAAATCTGAGTAGGAAAAAAAGTGCAATTATGCCTTTTCCTTTGTTTTTCACTTCCAAATTTGGGCTATTTTGTCATCATTATATGAATTAATTTAATTTAATTAATGTTTAAATTGAGCAAGTTAATCAATTAAATTTTTTAAATTACTTTAATTACTTAAATATCAGCCCTACTAATTTATCCTATTGGATCCATAAACTATTCTCCATGCAAGTTGAAAGGATTGGGTAGATGGCATTTGGCTAAAGAGTAAGGAAATTTGACATATTTATTATTATTATTTCACACACAAAAAATAATGTTCTATTTATCATGTATCTTTCCCTTCAATTTTCCCCTCACACACCTACAAGAAAAAAGTAGATTCCTGGTGTGACTTATTTCTTACAACTTCTATAATGTTTTTTTTTTTTCTTGAAAATCACAACTTACAGCTACAGCCTAGCTAAAGAAACTTAAAAAGGCCAAGGTCTCCCCCTCTGTATCCAGGGCCATCTCCAGTGGTCCTGATCTATATCATCTTTGTGATTTCATAATTCTCTTTCAGAATGAAGGACAAATAACTACAAGAGCAGCTAATGAATATTAAAATAATAGCTGACATTTATAGAGTGCTTTAAGTTGTATAAAACACCTTTTTAGTACATATTTCACCACAATCCCATGAAACAATTGCTATTATTTTCTCTGTTTTATAGATAAAGAAACTGAGGCTAAGAGATGTTGAATGACTCCCCTAGGGTTATCCAGCTAGTACAGTACTTGTTTTAGGCTAGAATTGAACCTCTCTAAAGAAGAGAAAGAATTAAATGTTGGAGCTGAGAGATAGGGAGTGGATGGAAGACTAATTGGGAGCTACTTTTTTTGTCCATTTTTGCTGTCACCTCACCTGAATCCTTTGTTTCTATGGTCCTTCTGTCCTTCTCCTCCTGGGGGAGGGCTACCCAGCTGTCAACATCTTCATGATGCTTACAATCCCCAATGGAGACCTAAAAGATGAACTGAAACTGTTGATTTTTCTTCTTCTAAATCTCCAAAGTTGAAATTTGAAAGGAAAAGAAATTCTAAATTTAAACAACATCCTTTTGCAAATCGTGTCTCTTTTGTCATTATATCAAAAACACACATGACATACAAAGTAATATTTATACGGTTACCTTAAAAAATACATGACTGTTAAAATCAGAGAAGTATTAGAAGTCCTAAATTTCAATTTAATTGTGCTACCTGATGAGGTATGGGCTCTGGGAGCACCCTCAAGCTCTCCTTGAGTCCTTGAGATACAGGCTAAATCATTCCATTTGATGAGGCATTTGTCTGAGGCAATAAGCCTTAAATTGTGGCTGGGCCCAGACCTCTAGCCTAGTTACTAACTGCTAACTACTAACTCTAGCCTAGTTACTAGCCCAGCCCTCCATTGTTCATCTACTTCCCACCCTTGAGTCTATCAAAATAATGATCCACCCTTGAACTGGCCTAGCCTACCATTGTTTATAGTCTCCTGGTGGCCTCCCATCCTTAATCACTCATTGACCTCATTAACTCCTCCTGAAGACCCCCCCCAAACTCCTCCCCTAGACCACCCCTAGATTCTTCCCACAACCTTCTGTATATAAGACCCCATCCTGTCTTCATTTTTGTGAGAGCCCATAGAATAGTGAGAGTGCTGTAGAGTGACCTAACACAGACTTACTCTGTGTCTAATAAAAGCTAACTTTTAAGAAACTTTACTTTTCTTTGGCTGAGAAGACTTGAGCCAAATTCATTCAGCAGGACACAGCATGTTGGTCTTCTTTGGGTTTCATAGAGGAAAACCCATTGTAAGCCTTAATATGCTACTCAAATGTGTTTGATAATTATTTCTAAAAATAATGTTGCTGTGTCACTATGGATATATAACCTTTCTTTAAGTAAATGGGAGCAAAAATCTCACTGATTTAAGAATGGTGCAAGCCTAAGGTGCTCAAGTAATAGTACTGAAGAGGGTACCCACTAAGAGGGCTAGGGTTGCTCTGGAGACCCCAAAATACCAACACACCGGGGCCTGCCAAATGAATTCAACTCGTCTTCTCAGCCAAAGAACAAAAAGTTTGCTTGCATTAGACACAGATGCTAGGTCATTCTGTTGAGCTCTCTCTATTCTATGGCATTCTATGGGGCTCTCTCAAACATGAAGACAGGATGGGTTCTTATATACAGAAGGTTGTGGGAGGAATCTAGGGGTGATCTAGAGGAGCAGTTTGGGGAGGGTCTTCAGGAGGAGCTAATGAGGTCAATGAGTGAATAAGGATGGGAAGTAGCTGGAGACTACAGACAATGGTGGGCTAGGCCAGTTCAAGGGTGGATCATATTTTGGTAAGTGGGAAGTCTAGTAACAGACTTGCCTCATCAAATGGGATGATTCAATTAAGAGTCCAAGGGAGGTTCCCAGAGCCTGTACCTCAAGGACTCAAGGAGAGCTCTAGGGGGCTCCCAAAGCCCATACCTCATCAGTACTATCTAACACTTATATCATGGTTAAAATGTGTTTAGTGCTTTTCAAATATTATCTCATTTAATCCTCACAAAAACCATGGGAAGCATGTGCTGTTATAATTCCCATTTTACAGATGAAGAAAGTGAGGCAAACACAGGTTAGGTACAAGGTCATGAAGTTCATAAGTGTCTGTGGCTGGATTTTAACTCAGGTATTCCTGACTCCAGCATTATATCCACAAGTCCTTATGCCTTGCCTACCTTCCCCTCCATTAAAAAAAAAATATTAGGAGGAAAAAAGATGTAATCTAAGTGAATGGAATAGACTCATAATATAAATCTGATAGAATAATATAATATTTAATGAAAAGGATCGTTACAATAATCTAGTATGACTGGATATAGGCTCTGGGGAATGCCCTTGAACTCTCCTAGAAACTTCATACTTGATCTGGTGTTCACCTGAGGCTATAAACCTTTCATTATCACAAAGCCCAATTCTCTGTTACCTTTAACCTAGCCTAGCCATCCATTGTCTGTTATCTCTGAATAGCCTTTGGCTACTTCCCAACCTTAATCCTATTCTCTTGGTTTCAGGTTTCCAACCTCTAATCACCCCAGCCTCCTAGCCACTCCCAATAATATCCTCCCTAGACCCCTCCCACAATCACCCCCAGACTACTTGGCCAACCCTAGATCCCTCCCACAGTCTTCTGTATAAAAGATCCATCTTGTTTCCATGACAGTGCTCAGACTTAATCTGACCCACTTACATTAGCATTACAAATGAGAGTCTACCCTATATGGTGGATCTTTAATAAACTTTGTTCCTGCTTTTTTTTTTATTTTCCTGAAAGAAGACTTGAGTTGAATTCATTTGGGCCGGACCTGCATGTCACTATTTTGGGGTCCCTTAACCTCAACAAAGTTTAATTCATTCACTTGAGAACACAGGTCCAGAGAGGGAGCAGTGATGACTAAAGTCTTGCAGTTTATTAGTGGCAGGCTTGAACCCAGGTTCCAGAAACGTTCAATGTTCTTTCGTAAGAATCTTCTATCCACTATCCCTGAAGAAAAACTGTTTTATTGATCTTTGTTTACACTGCCTCAGTCAAAATGCCATGATTGTTTTAGGTCGGGCAATTGCCATGTTGGACTTGCACACAAATAGGTCATAATACAAGTATAAACATATTTTTATACCCTTAAGCCCACTGTCATTCTTAACCAACCATGGGAAGTCCCCCAAACTCCCCTAACATTATGATTAGTAAGAGTAAATTACTTAATACAATTTAGCACCATTAAAACAAAGGAAATGAACTCGAACCTCTGATAAACTTAAAAGAGTTGCTTGGCAATTAAACTTCATGACATTTGCCCCACATTCATGTCATCTCATGCCCTATATCCCTGCTTCTCTGTTTATGTTCTACCCAATTATCCTCTAA
>NW_027187348.1:18651778-18653079 GCF_028583685.1 Petaurus breviceps papuanus | reverse complement strand
AAGGGAACACAGTCCAATTCAGTACTCGCCGAAGCAGAAATTGCCTGTACAATAACCCTAACAAATATTTGTAACTCTCTGTCTCATCTTCTATATCTTTTTGTCTCTCTCCTTTATATGTATATGTAAACACTTAAAAAATCAGACTGAGAGGGGAAGACCATCAGTGTTGCTGGACAAAAGAGAAACAATTACTATTGAGATTCACTCTGAGCCAGGAAGGCCCCAAAATAACCTTTAAATGGTATTTGGGCAGGACAGGGACTGATTGTTGTCCAGTAGATGAGTTCCAGAGTGACTTGGCTTTAAGGTTTGGTCTTTGAGAAAGAAATCTAGCCAGTAAACCCTAAGTTATCAAGGTAGATTTTCTCCATCAAAATTTACCTTCCTGTGAGCAGAACACCCTCAAGTAAGGGCACAAGGACATAAGAGGAGATGTGAGGATGAGCTGAGTTGCCGAGCTGGCTGGCTGGGTTCCCATTTGGGCAGCTCAGGCTACTCACAGGTTGTGGTTTGTCATTCTTAAACAGGTCTATTCACTAAATGGGCATTGCCTTATTCAAAGTGAGAATTTGAAAAGACCTTAGCTTAGAAAGACCAAGGTCACCTACTTCATCCTGAGCCATTTCCAGTTGCCCAGATCCATATCTGACCACTGGAAACAGAATGTGAGGAGGAGAAAATGAGGTTGTTGATTTTGCCCAGCCCTCCCTCACTCAAATCTGATTCAGTTGCAACATCTCCCTGATGTCATGGTCCTCTTCCAGAAGGAAGGACAAACCACATAATATGTATGCATCTTTGTGTGTTATAGAGAAAAACACAGAGATTATGTATGTATACTTAAATATATGTACATATAGATTTTATTTTCTCTTGTAATATTCTCCAGAATTGATGGGTCAAGTGACCAGAGACAGTCTTCTTCAAAGTTGGGACCACCCAATTTGGCAGGAAGGAACTTTTTAGGCTAAAAGTACTGCAACAGAGTGACAAACTACTGAAGAAAGGAAATAAGTATTCTACAGTTATATTTGACTTGTTGTTGAATCAAGATGGATCAATGTATATTTATTGTGTCCAGCACTGTGCTTTTAACTGAAAAGATTAGAATGAAGTAGAAGCTTGTTCCAAAGTCATTATCAATCCAGCTGAAGATTCAGTGCATACCCGTGTTTCCCCGATAATAAGACCTATCCCAAAAATAAGCCCTCCCCTTACTGTGTAAGATTCCTCTAAAATAAGCCCTCCCCCGAAAATAAGCCCTATTGAGATTGCTACTGTAGTGAAGGTGATCCCCT
>NW_027187348.1:18647597-18651378 GCF_028583685.1 Petaurus breviceps papuanus | reverse complement strand
AGTGAGCGCGTCATCCTGTTCTTCCCCAGTGATTTGCTTATTGAATAAAGGTACATTTTTTTGTTCACATTTACCTGTTTATTAAAATTGCTGTCAATGTTCATTCAAATAAGCCCTCCCCTGAAAATAAGCCCTCTGGTGTTTTTCTGTCCAAAAAATTTAATAAGACAGTGTCTTATTATCAGGGAAACACGGTATTTATAAAGAGAACTAGAGAATAGTGTTATTCATTATATAATCAAACTGGAGGGAGGTTTTGGAGCCCTATAAGCTTCTCTTGTTGGCTCTGTACTGTTTGACATTCTTATCAATGATTTGGATGAAATAATTTCATGAATGATTTGATTGATGTTTATCTCATAACTATTAATAACATGAAATTAGAAGAATTAACCAATATATTGGCTGATAGAATTTGAATATAAAAAATTAAAACATGACAAGCCAGATATAATAAAGGAAATGAATATGGATGAATCTCAAGTTGTATACTTGGAATAACCCACCAACTAGTTAATTAGACGAGGTGTTTTTTTCTTCCTGGAATTAGTAATGGAAGTGAGTACAGGAAATAGACATGTAGAAATGAAAAATGGGGGATGTGGACATGGAAATGAGATATTTTAACAAGAATGAGACAAGATTGTTAAATGCAGAAATGAAATCCATGTTTTTTTCATGGTTATGAGGTAACTCAGATTTGTTACTCTCTGCCCTTTCTTATGATAGAGATGATTTTTCTCACTTTGTTTACCTTGTAAAAACTTGTAACCTATTTCAGAGCAGTTTTATTTTCCTTTGTACATTACCTCAGAGATAATAAGCAATGACTTAATATTCTTACCCTATATTTGGTGGATTAAAGTTTGTCAAAGAAAGGAATTTGTGATTCATCCTACAAAGTGCTTAATGGATTGGGAAGTTTTGTCCAATCTGTTCCCTACCTCCTGATTCATCCTCCACTTCAAGCATGAAGGGCAGCATAAATTCTTTGATCATTATGAGAATGTGAAGGTCAAGTATCTTCTTTTGAAAAATAAATCAAAACAAAACTTTAGAATGAAAAGATTTTCATTGATATTGGAAATGGTAATGATAGGTATCACTGAGTTTAAAAGACTCTGGGTAGAAGTTTGTGATTCCCTATCTAGAACTCAATTGAATTCTTGTATGGAACCCCTGGAAAGCTACCTAATAATTTACCCTTTCTCCCTCTTTCCTGGCATACTACATATAATCTGTCATTACTTCCCACTTTATTTGTCTTCGGCAGCTGTGTCTATCATATTTTCTGATAATGCCAGGCTTATTAAATCATCATACAAGTGCAACCCCTACTGAACCAAATCTGCTGAATAAAAGACTCTAGGTCTTTTCATATAAATGCTATGAATTGATAATGACTTTACAGTTACCCACAGTTACCTCCTTGGTTCAATTACAGCTTAATAATATGGCTAAAGAGCACGTCTCTAATTTCAACTAATTAGTATGATGAGGTGTAAAAGCTTTTTAAAAAATGACTGTGAGATATAGTACAAGCTTCATAGCTGAAAAGGACTTTTGAAAAGGAATTGCTATATTGTTTTCTTAATTTCATCTTTTTCAAACTATTGTCTTCATTCAAAATCCTTCAGAAGTCTATAACTAATGTGTACAGTACAATACATTAATCACAAAGACAATCATCTATAACAAGATTTCTCTTTCAGATAAGCTTAGATGAAAGTTGGGAAATCCATTTGTCAGGCAAGTTGTAGCTGGTAAAAATAGGATATCAATAGGTGTAAAAGCAAAGAAAGATACATATAAATCCAACTGTGAGCAGACCTAGAGAAGTTAGAAGGACCTCAGTAGTTGTTATCTGATACAGATACAAAATGCCAAAGTGAGAAGAAAGTGACAGAAGCATGATCAAGAGGTCATGAGACAAAGAAGCTTTAAGAATTGCCATTTCCTATTTAACAAAATGGCTCCCTTTCTTCTAACATATCCCCAAAGTTTACCCCTTCTGGTCAATCTTCTCTTGAACCACTAGGACCTCTGCAGGTGGGTACTCTTAGAACTCTGAAATTGCTTGCAACTAGTGTCCCCTAAGCATTGTTAGAGCCATCTAATTGAGCCTGCAATCCTCAGAACTACTTCTTCCCAGCAGGCTTTGAATATCTGAATGATGTCAGATCATTAGAAAAGAAACTTCTCAGGGGGGAATGTGGAGAGTGAAGAATTCTAGGAATGTACCATGAGTATCAGGAATTCCTGGGTTTAATCACATAATTTAGGAAGGAAATGGAGATCATCTGTTATGTATGCTATTGTTTGTTTTTTCCCCCCTAGCTAACCTCTTCCTGCTTACAGGGGACTCTTCTTTCTTGCAGGGGACAGAGAAACACATCAATCATTCCATCACCAGCATATATCCTCACTTGGCCTTGTTCTGCCTGCAGGAGATGGAGTAAAACAGAATTACCTGCTGTTCTTTCCACTGGTGTTTTGGTCTAGTCTGGTCTGCCTGCCTCAACAAAGAGAAAAACCATTCCATCAACTGTAACTCTTGTCCAAGCTACCGTAGGGTCTGAGAAAGCTCAATCCTGAGTCCTGATATTTATTACCTATTGTAATGTTAATGAATTTAAGATCTTCTCCACCCTTTAATGGGCTTCACCTGGAGCTCATTAAGGAAACTTGCTTAGGGGAGGCTTTTGGTAGGAAGACTTTTACCCTTTTTGCTGATTCCTATTTAGGCACAGTTAGGAATGTTGTGCTGCCTTCTGGCTCTGAGAAGTATATGTACCATGAGTTGGTATTTTGCTTTGGGAGATTGATTATGAGAAGGATCTTGTGACACCCTAACCAAGATTTTGAGTAGTCATATGTTCAGAGCTCCCTGACTGCTGAGATGTAAAGGCTCTCTCTATCCAGGGATGTATGTAAAGTGTATTGTTAATTCAGGGAGTCAGAGCCCTTTCTATTGATCTTTATTTCTCTTCTTGTATTTTCTCTCAAGTTCAGGGTGTTGACTTTTCCCCTGAACTAGTGAATGTAATTAAAAAAGATTGTTGACCCCTTAAACAGCTATCTTTGCTAGTAAAGCAGACCTAAGAACCTGTGCTAGCAGCCATCCTGGGCATGCCAGTGTGGTTGCTGCTACACATACCTAAATTCATCCCTCAACATTTGATAAACTACCATCCAGTCATTCCTTCCCAGTCTCACCCAGGGATTCTGAACCCCCAGCTGTCATTATTCAAAACTTGTTTTCTGTTCCCTCTTCTCCTATATTCGCATCTGCCTCAGCCTATCCCATCCCTACAGTGTCTTCATCTAAAGCTACCCACTATTTTCCAGTTGATCTCCGAAAGGCCTGCTCTGATTACATCTTAAAACTTTTCCTTTCCCATTCCTTCCATTTTCTGGTTCTCACTGAGTGTTGCCTCCCTCTTGGTGACTTAGCCTACAGAGACACCTTTTCCAGCACTGGTTGCACTTTTCCTCCTACCCTTTGTCTTCCTCAAAGTGAGAGAAGTAATATTACCCTATGCTGCTCATTGCCACTTCTAAGCTTACCCTCTACCACCATCACTCTGTTACCTCTCTTTCTTTGAAGTTCACTCAATCCATATTTACCACTGGATCAAAATTCTGGCAGCTAATGTCGGCTGGTCTTTAGGATGTTCTTTTTTCCTAATTGAGTTCATTACCTTGTTCACAGTCTTTTTCTCTTCCCCAATTTTTGCCTTCATGCTAGGGGATTCATGACCCACAGGCAAAGGTGTGATAT
>NW_027187348.1:18624497-18647587 GCF_028583685.1 Petaurus breviceps papuanus | reverse complement strand
AACTGAGACCTGTTAAAGATATTAGCTTGAAAAGACCAAGGTCCCCCACTGTGTCCTGGTTTACCTCTAGTCATCCTGAACTTTATCTGTTCATTGCACCCAGATGGCACTGGAGGAGAAAGGGAGGCTGGTGACTTTGCACAGCCCTCCCTCACTTAAATCTAATTCACTTATATGTCAGGGCACCACTTCCCTCTCACGGTCCTCTTTGAGAATGAAGGACAGATAGCAAGGGATTTCAAGATATTTATTGATATTCTCTCTAATAACCCAACTTCCCACTTCTACAATTTGCCAATTTTCTATGACCCACTCCTCTACCCCACCTCAACTGCACAGAAAAATTAGTCATGCCTTTGGGCTTTCCATCACCCACACATGCTCCACTTTCACATTCATATTAACTGTGAAATTCAATTAATCAATCACAATTCTACCTCTCTTTTGCTTTATAAACTCTTACTTTTATTCGTCCCCCTTGTGACCTCTAGCATTTCCACCTTTCACATTTTCTCTCCGTTCATTGTGCTTGTATTGGCTAAACCCTCCTTCCTTCCCCTTGGTGAACCATTGCAACTACGTACTGTCCTCTTCTTCTGAATCCCTTAACCTGCTTATCCTGTCACCAAGCTTGTGTTGCCAAGTTTCAGTCATAAAGAACTTTCACCATCCAGGACCTTTGTTCCTCCTCATGTGATGTTCAAGAAAGCTGGAGAAAAGCATGAAACCATGTTGAAACTACAAATCTAACTTATATAAACTAAACTGGGCTCTTAGTAGCATGACAATCTTTCTAAACTTCCCTAATTGATTCTGTATCCTGCTCACCAAGGTGGCTTTTCCAGACACTTCCATCTTTTCTCAAATCTCCCATAAATCTCCCTTCTCCTACTTTCTCACCTTCTTCATGTTTCACTGAAAATTTAAGGCTATTCATCATGAGCTCCCCCTTCTGACTTCCTCTTCATTTCACATCCCTCAAGAGTCTCTTTCAACTATGTCCTCTTTCACCCATGTCACATGAAGTGGTGGTCATTCTCCTTGCCAATGTAGTAATTCCTTTTGTACGTAAAAATGATCCCATTCAGATGTGGGAAAATTGAGACACTAATGCACTGTTACTGAAGTTGTATACTGATTCAACCATTCTGGAGAGCAATTTGGAACTATGCCCAAAGTGCTATAAAACTATGAATACCCTTTGATTAAGCAATACCAATATTAGGTTTATATGCCAAAGAGATAAAAGAAAATAAAATGAAAAGGATTTATATGTACAAAAACATTTATAACAGATATTTTTAGAATTGATAATTGAGGGGATGTCCATCAATTGAAGAATGACTGAATAAGTCATTCTATATAATTCTGATGGAATGCTATTGTACTATAAGAAATGATGAGAAGGATACTCTCAGAAAAACCTGTAAAGACTCACACGAATTAATACAAAGTGAAATGAGCAGAATCAGGAGAACACAGAATATAGTAACAGTAATATTCTATTATGATCAATTGTAAATTGTAAATGACTAAATGCAGTGATCCAAGACATTTCTGACAGACTTATGATGAAAAATGCTACCCATCTCCAGAGAAAGAATTGATGGAGTCTGCATGCAGATTGAAGTATACTTTTTCTTTATTTTTCTTGAGGGTGTGTGTGTGTGTGTGTGTGTGTGTGTGTGTGTGTGTGTGGTTTCCTTCACAGCATGACTTGAATGGAAATATGTTTTACATGACTGTATGTAATAGTAATAGAATTTGAAGATCCCCTTTATTTGCAAGCAAACAGGTACTTAGCACCTTGTTCTAAGTTCATAATTGTGTTAAGTATTAAGACCCAGAACTTGTGAATCCCACAGTGGGATGAACTTGCTGATGTAACAGGAAGGGGCAGGGCAGGAAGGAGCTAATACCTTATATAAAGAAAAACCCAAGCTAGAGAGCCAGAACTTCTGGGAGCAAGAATCATGGAGGCAGTGTAGCTATGCATCTGGAGGCTGGGCTGCTGCTGCTCCTCTCTGAGAGGAGAGAACTGAAAACTGAATTGAGAAGAACTGAGAAGAGAAATGAGAACTGGGAATTGAGAAGAACTGAGAAATGAGTAGAGGAGAACTGGGAGGAGGCATGGCTGTGGTGTCGTTACTTTGTCTGTCTGTTTTGATGTTAACTTTGTCAGATTCATCTGTTGTTTGAGGACGGTGCTGTTGTTACAGAAGCCCTAGTACCTTGCTGCTGGTTCATAATTCATGAAAGAGGATTTTCTTGTGTATGTTTACAGAAATTCTGGAGGAAGCTCTTTCTGATAATTTCAGAGGTCCTGGGACTATACTGATGATTTGTGTTGAGTTCTCAGACCTTGTTGGTGGGTCTGAGTTGATTTCACAGGCAGAAAGTGAATTGATGAGGATGCAGGCATGTGAATGAATGTTATTGTGGCTTTGTTAAGCTTTGTTTTCCCAGGAACAGAAATTGTGAAGGACTTGAGGTGGACCAGACACTATGAACTTCAGTATAGAATGGGAACTGGACAAGGAACTGCAGAAGAAGCTGGACAAAGAACTGAGAGCTGTCTGCCTTTGAACTCAGGTGACAGTGGGATAGATTTGGGCAGGAGCTGGGACCATGGAAGAGGAACTATGGAATCTGAGAGCCTGCTTAGAGTCAAGTTGAAAAAACCTTTCCTTGGGTATTTAATACAAACTGACAAGATCATGATTTACTAGGGGTGGAGAACTCTGACCTTTATATTTAGATGATTGAGTTAAGGACTTACTAATTAAGGATGATTGGAAACTAATCTCCAATTAAGAAAAAAAAAGATTTTTCAATTGAAAAGATTAAGACAATGTGACCTAGGCATGGAAAACTTTTGACCTTTGTGCTTTGTGTCAATCAAGGAGGCTTGTGATTGAATTAAGGACTTACTAAATGAATGTTATCTTTTGTTTAAAACTATGTGACCACTTTGTTGAAAACTATGTGGCCATTTTAGTGATAAGTTGTTATGTGATAACATTCTGAATGCTATATTTTAATTTCTGTGAATGTTTTGTCTTAGTTTGTTACTGAATAAATAGAGAATTTACTATGCTGTGTAATCAGAACCTTGAAAGCTTTTCACAGCACAGTCCTCTGGAAAGCTGCTTGGCTTTACACTGTACACTGATAACCCATATCATATTGCTTGCCTTCTCAATGAAAGAGGATAGGGAATGAGGGATAGAAATTCTAACGGAAAAAAAAATAAATGAATGTTAAGTTGTGTTATATGAATGTAATGGAATACTATTGTGCTATAAGAAATGATGAACTGACGGACTTCAGAAAATCTTAGAAAGACTTATATGAACTGATGCTGAGTAGAGTGAGCAGAACCAGGAGAAAATTGTTCACAGAAATAGCTACACTGTGCAATAACTGATTTTGATAGACTTAGCCCTTCTCAGCAATGCAGGGACCTAAAAAAGTTCCAAAGGACTCATCATGGAAAATGCCATCCACATTCAGAGAAAGAACTATGGAATCAGAGTATAGAGTGAAGCACACTATTTTCATTTTTTGTTTTATTTTGTTTTTTCTTTCTTTCTTATGGTTTCTCCCACTCATTATAATTCTTCTACATAACATGACTAGTGTGAAAATGTGTTAATAGGTAAAAAAAAGAATGTTAAAAGGGAAGAGAAATATGGGACGATAGCTAGTGAGAATGAATGGATCAAGTGAGGGTTTTTTGTTTTTGTTTTTCAGGATGAGAAAGACATGAGTGTGTTTGTAGGTGGTAGAGAAACAGCCAGTAGATAGGGAAATATTGAAAATAAATAAAAGGGGTATGATAGAGGGGAAAATGTGCTTGTGGAGATGAGTTTGAATGGGATATTTTTTTTTAATTAAATGCCTTGAAAAGGTATTCAACAATCAGTGCCTTCACATCCTTTCCTCTTACTGTTTTAACCTCACTGTAATCTGGCTCCAGACCTAATCTTTCAACTGAAACTGCTTTTTCTAAAATTAACAGTGGTGTCTTGATTGCCAAATTTAATGACCTTTTCTCAATTGTCATCCTTCTGGACCTCCCTGCAGTCTTTTTCACTACTAATTATTATCCTTTTTTGATACTCATTTTTCTTTAGATTTATTTAACAATACTTTCTCTTGATTGTCCTCCTACATATTTGACTAGTCCTTCTCGCTCTCCTTTGCTGGATCTTCATTCATATGCCCACTAAAGATAGGTGTCCCCAGAACTCCATCCCGAATTCTCTTTTCTTTCTATATCATTCCCCTTGTTGGTCTTATCAGCTTCCGTGGATTCAATTATCATGTCGACACTGATAATTATTGAATCTATTCATTCAGCTATAACCTCTCTTCTTACTTCCAGCCTCACATCTCCTACTATGTTTCAGACATCTTGAACTGGATGACCAGGAGATGTGTAAAGCTCAATGTTGCCTATAGCTGAACCTATTATACCTCCCTCAAAACCCTATCCCCTTTCCTAACTTCCTATTACTGTTGAAAGTATCATCATTATTGCAGTAATCTAGGACTGTGACCTAAGTATCATCCTCAACTCTTCACTCTCACCTTCCTCCACACCATCTAATCTGTTGCTAACTCCTATCCATTCTACTTTTATAATATATCTCATATGTATCTTTTTTTTTGTTCTGACCTGCCACTACCCTGATACAGGCCCTTATTACCTCATGTCAACACTATTGCAATAGCCTTAGTTGCTCTCTCTGCCTCAAATATCTCCCTACTTCAATCTATCATCCACTGAGCTGTGAAAATGATCTTCATAAAAACACAGGTCTATCATGTCACCCAGTCCCATTCAGTAAATCCTAGTGGCTCCCTAACAACCCTAAGATAAAATATAAAATCCTCTGATTGGCATTCAAAGCCCTTCATAACATAACTTGACCTCCTTCCTTTCTAGTCTTCTCAAACTTTACTCAACCCAAAGTACTCTCTTATTCATTCACATTGGCCTTCTTGTTACCCCATATTCTGATTTTCTGCACTGTCGCTGTCTGTCCAAAATTCATTCCCATCATTTTCTATCTCTTGGCTTCTCTGGCTTCCTTCAAGTCTAACCTTTTAAAGTTCCATTTTTTTTCAGGAAGCTTTCTTTCTCCCCCTCCCACCTTAATTCTAGTACCTTTTCTCTGTTACTTATCTCAAATTTGTGTTTTATATATATAGTTTGTGTGCAGTTGTTTGCATATTGTCCCTTTCATTAGACTGTAAGATACTTGAAAGCAGGAACTTTTAAATTTCTTTCTATTTCCAATACTTATCATTGTGTCTGGCACATGATTGATTTAGACAGAGGTTCTTATTTTATTAGGGGGGGAGGGTCTGTGAACTTGAACATGAAAAAAAGTTACATCAGTATTTATTCATCTCTAATTGGAATTTTTTTCTTGTACTTATAAATGTAGACAATATACTATTATAAGCTTTATTGGACTGCTGAAAGGATCCATGACAAGTCAAGTAAATGAATGAAAATTTGGTATATGCCTACTATGTGGCAGGCACCATGCTAAGTGCTATAAACATAAGGACAGGCAAAAACAACCCCTGCCCTCAAGACGTTCACAATCTAATGGAGGATACAACATGCAAATAACTACATGGAAATAAGATATATGTGGGAAAGCCACTAGAATCAAGGGGGATTGGGAGAGGCCTCTTGAAGGAGAAATTTTAGCTAAGATGTGAAGGAAGCTAGGGAGGTTGGGGGCAGAGATGAGGAAGGAGAACCTTCTAGGTATGGGAACTGTCAGTGTAAAGAGTCTGGAAATGGAGAGGCTTGTTTGAGGAACTATGAGGAAGCTAGTGTCACTGGTCAAGAATCCTTGATTTAGAAAGAATAGAAACTGGGGCCAGGAAGACAAAGTCAAAGTTTATTCAAATGAGATCAAAGTTTAACAGCTGGACCATTAGAGTGCTATCTCTCTTTCTTTCTCTTTCTTTCTTTCTCTTTCTTTCTTTCTTTCTTTCTTTCTTTCTTTCTTTCTTTCTTTCTTTCTTTCTTCCTTCCTTCCTTCCTTCCTTCTTTCTTTCTTTCTTTCTTTCTTTCTTTCTTTCTTTCTTTCTTTCTTTCTTATCTATCTGTCTGTATGTCTATTAATCATTTCTATCTGTGTTAAAGGAGCTAGAAAAAAGTCTTCATCACATTGGGTGTATATTCAGAGAAAGGTTACAGGAAGGGTAGGTGTAATGTAATGCCAAGGAAAGGCAACTTCCCAAGGTTCAAAATACCAGCATAGGTGCTCTCCATTTTATTCAGTGACAAACCAAGAACAGAGAAGATCAAAAATCAATTCATCATTCAAAATACAGCATTTACTAAGTGTGATTAAATAATCTCCAAGTACTACCCCACCCCAGGACCTTCCATTCATTCAATCAATTACAAAGTCCCTGTTCTAAATACTACTCCACCCCTAGGCTGTACCTTCATTTAGTCCACCACAAAACCCCTCCTTCTCAAATGGAGATTAGTTTCCAATCTAAGTAAAGTACCTTCATTTGTTCAATCACAGAGCACAAAAAGGTCAAAAGTTCCCCACCCCTGGATCACAATTGAATCTACCCCAGAGTTACAGCAAGCTTAAGCACAGCACTTAATACGCAAATGGAGGTCTTTTCTTCATCTTGACAAGAGGCAAGTTCTCAGCAATCTTAGTTCCTGGGGAGACAAGGCTTAGCAAGACCACAAGATACATTGCCAGTCTCTTCATTAATTCATCCTCTGTCTGTAGAACAGTCCTAGAACCCCTGAAAACATTAGCAAAACCCTTTCCCAGGATTTCTGTAAACATACAACAAGAAAATCCTTCTTCAGGGCTTCTGAACCAACAGAAAGGTTCCCAGACCCCTGCAACAACAGCAGTGTCCTTCACCAGTGGACAGTATTCACTCTCTGTCTGCAGGACAGTCTCAGGGCTTCTTAACCAAAAGCCAGGTTCCAGGACTTCTTCAACAATAGGACTGTCTTTCACCAGTGGACAAATCTGGCAAAACAACATCAAAACAGACAGACAAAGTACCAGCAAAACAGCCATGTCTCCTTAGTCCTTGGCAGCTCAGGGGGCAGGTCTCAAAGTCCAGGGCAATTCAAAGTGGCCCCCCAGCAATTCTCTCAGTCTCTCTCTGCCTCCACGAGGTGCTGCTTCCAAAAAGTTCTTCTGCCTCTCCCTTGTCTCTCCAAATCTATGTCACCAGCTCCTCCCAGTTCGTGTCTCTCTTTTCAAGTCAAGTCCATCCCATAGGTGGGATTAACACACTCTGGGTTTTAACACAATCAATTTGAAAACCAAGCCAATACAGGGGGATCTTTATATTCCATTACTATCACAGTAAGTTAAGGGAATAAGTATTTATTAAGTGCCTATTATTTGTCAGGTTCTGTACACATATTTGTATCTTGGATTAAATTGATAAGAATAACATTGCAGGAGAAAGTATGAGCTAATTGATTAATAAACTAGTGAAAGCCATTGGGATCATAGATTCATTGATAAAGAAGGAGTGTCTAATGAAAAAGTAACATCATTGATAGAAGAGGTAATAGAAGTTCAGGAAGAAAACATGGCTTCAGACCCCAGCTCTGACACTTACTTATTAGAAGTACGTGGTATATAATTAATCTTTCTGATCATTATTGTGAAAAAAAAAAGTGTATGCATGTTTTAAACTTGTGGTTTGTCCTTTGTTCTCAGAGAGGACTGTGACAACAGGGAATGATGACATGACTTGCAGCAGACTGGATTTGAGTGAGAGAGAGCTGTGCAAGGTCACCAGCCTTACTTTCTCCTCCAGAGCCATCTGGGTCCAGTGGAAAGATACTCATCAGGATGACAGAGATGTCCCAGAATGCAATGGGAGTCTGGCCCTTTTAGGCTAAGGTCTTTTCAGGTTCTTACTTTGAGTGGGATGGCCCCCCCTTTTTTTTTCTTTTTATTTTGGAGGGGGGAAGGCAGGGTAATTGGGGTTAAGTGACTTGCCCAAGTTCACTTGGCTAGTAAGAGTTAAGTGTCTGAGGCCAGATTTGAACTCAGGTCCTCCTGACTCCAGGACTTATGCTCTATTTACTGTGCCACCTAGCCACCCCCAGGATGGCCCCTTTAATTAAAAAAAATCAAATTGGAAGGGTAAGACCCTTAGGTTGGTGGTCAAAAGAGAAACAGTTACTAATTACTATTTACATTCACTCTGTGCTAGGAGGGCAGGTATCTATTTTCAGATTGATGGGGTATATGCTCTGGGAATCCTCTTGAACCTTCCCATTGGATCTGGTATTTGCTTGAAGCCATAGGCTTTCCGTTATCATTATGACTGAATCTCTGTCACCCTTAACCTAGCCTAGACCTCCATTGTCTGCTCCAGGTATCCTTCAGCTACCTCCCATACTTGATCCTATCAAAATATCTATGACTAAATATATTACCCTTAAATTAGCCTAGCTCTCCATGGTCTTGTTAGCTCTAGCTATTTCTCACCCTTGATCCCATCAAAATCCCATTCTCTTGGTTTCTGTAGTCTGACCTCAGTTCCATCAAGATCTTCCTTATACTCCTCCTCCCAGACTACTTGACCACCCCCAGATCCCTCCCACAGTCTTTCTTTATATAAGATCCATCTTGCCTCCATGAAAGTGCTCAGATTCAATCTAGCTCAGATTCAATTTAGCTGAGATTCGATGTGGCCCTCTTGTCAATACAAGTGTCACAAATCTTTAGGCTCCTTAAGAGTCTACCCAATATGGAAAATCTTTAATAAACTTTGTTTTACTTTGAGAGAAGTTTTGAGTAGAATTCATGTGGCAGGACCTGGCATGTCAGCATTTTGGGGTCTTAAGCACCCCTAAACACCAAACCTGAACAATGCCAGTGGTCCCAGATGACTCTGGAGGAGAAAGTGAGGTTGGTAACCTTGCACAGCCATCCATCACTCAAATCCAAGTCTGCTGCAAGTCATGTCATCATTCCCTGAAGTCATGGTCCTCTTCAATGAAGGTCAAAAACAAGGTGTAAGTAGACCCCTATTTCCACTTTCCAATCTTCCCCTCTCCCTCTCAGTCCACCCACCCCACCCCTCCTTTTTTCCCCTCCTCCTCACTCTTCACCTTGCTCTGCTCAAAAGAAAGTACATTTTGTTGACTGAAAGCTGCCTCAGTTAAATTGGGGTTTATTGGCTACATCTCTTTCTCAAAGACCAAGCCTTAAATCCAATTCACTCTGGAGCTCATCGTTCCAACAATTTAAACTGTAAAGTTTTGCATAAATAGGAGGAGGTAGCAAGGAAAGATGATTGAGATAAAAAACACAAGATTATGCAAAAGTAAGGGGAGAATTGGATTTTATTAAATTGAATTATGTAATTAAAAATGGATCATTGAAGGTAAAAATTCCCGATTTTATTGCAGCTCCTCAATTTTGTCTAATATTTGGAAGAAAAATAAGTGGAGCAGGAGAAGGGAGAGTACAAAAGGAGTGGCCTGAGTTTATATGTCCATCCAAACTAATAGAAAAAAATAATCCATAGTCCTGCACTTGTTGAGCTGAATGTGAAGCCAGGCTTCTCTGGCTTTACCTGTCAGTAACTTTGTTTCTCTTTAGGATCACAGGCCATACTGAAGAGGGTTAGGGTTGCTCTGGAGACCCCAAAATACCAACACGCTAGGGCCTGCCAAATGAATTTGATTCAGCCAAAGAAAAGTAAAATTTATTAAAAGTTTGGTTTTATTAGACACAGAGTAAGTCTGTGCTAGAAAATTCAATGGCCTGTCACACCACATGGTGTGAGATAGGGTCTTATATACAGAAGTTTGTGGGAGGAATCTAGGGGTGGTCTAGAGAAGGAGTTTGGGGAGGGTCTTCAGGAAGAGTTAATGTGGTCAATGAGTGATTAAGGGTGGGAAGTAGCTGGAGGCTCCAGACAAAGGTGGGCTAGGCCAGTTCAAGGGTGGGAAGTCTAGCAACAGACACTTCATCAAATGGGATGATTCAAGAGTCCAAGGGAGGTTCCCAGAGCCTGTACCTCAAGGACTCAAGGAGAGCTCAAGGGGGTTCCCAGAGCCCATACCTCATCAATACCATACTACTTTTATTCTAGAAGGGAATTATGAAATCCTGATATCTAAAGACATTATCATGCTTTTATGCTTATGTTGTTTTCCCTGGTACTAATGATGAAATAAGAATCTTTATAAGTCTTCTAGTAACCTTTCCGACAGTCAACTTCTCATCTCTTCCATGCAAACACAATATTTCTAGTCTTTAACTTATAGTGAACTGTTTTCCACAAGATTGATGAAATCAAAATTCTCTTGAGTGTCCTGTTAATCCCTATTTACCTAACAGGTAAAACCCAGTTAGCATTTCATTCCCCTCCATCTGTTCCCTTTGGTATTCCTTTAGCTAATAATTTCTAAACTATTATTCTTGATCTCTTCTTGAGTTCTTTAAACAAGAAGCAGTCAACAATTGCAAAAAAGGAAAGGCCCAAAAAATTTTCAAAGTAAAAGATATTGAGCTTCATTTGTTTTTGGCTTAGAGATGGATCCTTCTAGATCTTCTTTAGCTTGTCAAATCCTAGCAGCTGAAGAACTTAGGTCTTTTAGAGAAAATTTTTTTATAGTATCTCGTATAGCTTTTTGAACATGAGTAGACTCTCAAAATAAACACAAATGATTATGTTTGACCTGGACAAGAAAAAGAAGTCATAACTATCTTCAAGAAAGAAAGTCCAAAGAATATTAGGGAGGAAATAGACTAAAAATCCCCAAGCAAAATATCCTCATTTTACTATTCATGAAACTAGCCCCAGAGGGGTTATAGGACTTGCTCAAAATTTCACAGCTAGCAGAAAGTACAGTTGGGCCTAAAGCCCAAGTTTAGTTTCTCTTAGAACTACCTTGGTAATCAACAATTTTACTTCTTCACAAAGAATTGAGCCATTGAGATAAGAAGTTTTGAGTTGGATATAAGAAGAACTTCATGACAGGATCAAATTATAGAAAACGTGCTTATAATTTCCTTCTGTGATGATGTATACTAAATATATAAACACCTGTTTGGAATTTTGATCACTTCTGCTACAACATAACACATTCATTCCTAAAAAAAGCAAACAAACAAAAAAACTGCCATGAAAAGAACAATAAAAACACAGGGTTTGTGTGTGGGGGGAAGAGGAGACGGTTTAGGGCACAACACTCAAAAACTTTGTCAATGAAATTTAAGGAAAAAGGATAGGAACCTAATAAAAATAATAGCACAGTTTGATATATGTTAAATGCTTAAGAAATATATAACTACTATAATAACTAGTAGCAGCATCTATAGCCTCTGGCTACTGTTCACCCTACCTGGTAGAATTGAGAGGGTATGAGGGTGGGCTGCTTGGCAGCAACTCTAGGACTCAAGTGAGGAAAGACAGGGAGGGACATATATGGAGTATTGGGCTATAGACTGGCCCTCCTTATCCCATAGCTTCTACTGCACCAGGAGACATACAATGTCACTTTGCCTTGAAAAAGACTTGAATTTTTCTTGTAGAAGTGGGAGTTAGAAGAATTGCAGTTTGTGAATTATTGTGAATTGGTGCAGCTTTATTCTTTCTCATTGTTTGAAGAAAACATACATAAGCAAACATGAAATTTATGTTATACTCAAATTGCTCCTCAATATATCAATCACTGGGCGGCCAGGTGACGTAGTGAGTAGAGCACCAGCCCTGGAATCAGGAAGACCTGAGTTCAAATGTGACCTCAGACACTTGACACACTTACTGGCCGTTTGATTTTGGGCAAGTCACTTAACCCCAATGGCCCTCCAAAAAGCAAAAAAAAAAAAATCAATCACTTTGGAAACAAATTCCTGTTTTCAAAACAAAAGTTATAGTGGAACTGACTGTATTTAAAGAAGGGTTTCCCAAAATGTTCCCTGGAGTCCTGGTGTTCTGGATATTTGAAAAGTAATTTGAGGAAAGAAAATTGTTATGCTAGCAGTATCTTTTCCATTTCTATTTTAAGATCGGATATTATGTACCAATAAATATATTACCCATGTCAATTTTTTATTTGAAAATCAATTTAATTTTCATTCATTTTTCCAAGATTTTCTTGATTCTCCTTTATCCTGAGGATATTCAATACTTCTCTGAAACAATATTTATTGGCTCTGCCAATATATTTCAAGACAATAATAAAGTGCCTAATATTTGCCAGGCACTCAAGTAGGTACCAGGAATACCAATACACAAAAGGAAATCATGCTTAATCTAAAGGAGAAGTTATTTACCTCCAGGTCATAAGTTTTTTTAATTTGTATTTTATTTTTATTTTTCTAAAAGACTGGTTTTCCTAACTTGTCCAGACTGGAAGTACAGGAGCTACTCATGGGAACAATCTCACTGCTAGTTGGGACAGGAACTTAATCTGGGTTTATTTGCCCCTCCTTAGGCTAACAGATGATGCTCTTCTCCTAAGGCCTCATCATATTGATACTGAATTTAATTTGGATACTAGACCTGTATAGTCAACTATTGTTGAATAGTCTTGAGATCAAGAAATCTACAAGCCCCTGTCTCCCTAGTAGGTGGAATTACAGGTGCGTACCACCAGGCCAAGTAATCAAGCAAAAAAAAAAAGGGCAACTCTTCTACCTATCTCAGAGATTTTGTCAGTCAGTCAATCCTTTAAGCATAAAGCAATTAGTATTTCTCGGGTACTATGATTAAAGACTGGGGATATAAGAAGGCAAACAATAGTTCTTGCCCTCCAAGCACATATATTCTCTTGCAGAATACATACAAATAATAACTCAGTATATATAAGACATACTGGAAAGGGAAATAGGAATAGAGATAGGGATGTGACCTGCAATTTCCTTGTTGGAAAGAACTCCTTGGAGAGAAACTACTCCTTACAAATGCTGGTGGGCACTTTCAACACGACTAATATTAGGGAGACATGTAGAACATTTGCTCAGAGTTACACAAGTCAGTATTGTCAGATATAGGACTTGATGAACTAGGTTTTGTTTGTATTACAGCATTTTTTCATGAAATGGACTATGTTCTATGCCATAGCACATAAAAAAAAGAAATATGATAGAATTCACATGCAATTTATTTTAGAGTGGTAAGAAAGATCTTAAAAATCATCTCCTCCTTCCTCTACACACCTTTTTTTAAACTGATGAAAAGACTGAAGTTCAGAGAAAATAACCGAGAAGTCTGAGGTTCCACAATTGGTGGGAGGGATAGGAGGAGAATCTCATTTTCCTGACAGCCAGTCCTGTGCTCTTCCCCCTCAAGACAAACGTCATGCCATGACTGTTCTTTTAACTTCTTGAAATCTGAAAGATAAAATTTGGTGAGTGTGATTCTGTTGAAAGTCTATTTTTGGGGTGGCTAGGTGGTTTAGTGAATAGAGCACCTCACTCAGGAGGACCTGAGTTCAAATGTGGCCTCAGACACTTAACACAAAAACTAGCCATGTGACCTTGGGCAAGTCGCTTGACTCCAATTGCCCTCCAAAAAGCAAAATAAAATGTCTATTTAAAAAAAAAAAAGATAAATTGGCAGTTAAGATTGGTCACTGCAGGTTCTAGTCAATCTTCTATCTTCTATATTTTTCTATAGGATACTTAGAATTTTTTTCAAAGATGGATTTTTGAATCACAATCGAAATCTATATGACTCTTCAAAGTATCTAAGTCAAGTTTACTTAAGAAACCATGTGCTTAGTAAATTTTCAGCACTGGCCTTTAGGAATTAGAGATACTTTTTCAAATCAGATGTCTAAACGAAAAAGAAAATCTTTTTGTAGTTGGAATCAATACTATATAATGGTTTTATATTCTAGCCTTCCCCAAGAGTGCATCCTACAGGATCAATGACATGAACTAAAATCAAAGTAAAAATCAACAAATCAATGTAGACTGCAGAGTACTTGCCAAAGGGGTCTCCAAAACTGGTTAGCACCTAAATGAGATCAACTGCCTGTATTCCTGGTATAGCTGTGCAGCTGTTGAAAAAGTTTACTAGTGGAAAGATACTGTATTGAAACTTAAATTGGAAAATAAAAAAAAAAAACTGGAGGGGATTTTAAAAGGAAAAAGAAATTTATATTTGTCCTTGAGACAAGAGTGTATCTAAACAATACCTGACAGATGGATGTCTTATCTTGTTATTAATGTTTTGCTGAGAAACTATTTCATAATCTCCTGGAAACACCTGTTTTAGTATCTTAGGGGCTCTCCTAGCCAAGAAATATCTAACATCAGAAAAAAAAGTGTGTGTGTGTGTGTGTGTGTGTATGTGTGTATTTGTCTTTATGACTTAGAATTTCACCAGAGAATTATCTGCAAGTCTTAGTGGGGTCATAGGAAGTTTTTTAGATTTTGGGGTGGGGGAGAGGAGGTATCTCTCATTCCATTTGGAAGGACCAATCCCAAAGGCTAGGTTGATTCTAACCATAACCATAACCATGATCCACTTAGAATGAGTAATATTTGTAACTGTCTACCCTTCTATTTCAATTATTTATCAAATGCCTAGTTTGTATAAGGTACTGTGTTAGAAACTGGGGGGACATACAAGGATTAAATAACACATGCCTTCTGCTCCCATGAACTCATGAACTAGAGTCCCAAAGCCTAAATTTTGCAAGAGGACAGGCCATTTTCTGTGTATCATATAGGAACAATCAGTTCTAGGAAAGTCCTTGGATATACAGATATGGCCCAGGGGTCTTCTGGCAATGCTATTAAACTATCAGAGATCATATATCTCCAGTAGAGCAAGAACAGACCTCAGAGACCATCTAGTCGGACACCCTTAATTTACAAATAAAGAAAGTGGGCCCCAGGGAAGTTAAGTGACAGTAAGCATCAAAAACTTTTGACAAAAGCAAAGAGGTAGCATTTGAAGTCAAGACCTCTGGTTCCAGATCAAGTACTTCTTCCACACTGGGTCTGGAGTCAGATGACCTGGGTTCAATTACTTTACTACCTCTGATGCTTACTACCTGTGTGACATCATGCAAGTCAGTTGTTAATACATACGCACAAGTTTTAATTGCAGTCCATCCTATTGGTAGGAATGCCTACAGATATACAGAGATACATATTGATATACACATATCACCTCTTCTCTCATCTACTTGCTTACTCTCCACTCCTCTTCTCATCTCCCCATTTCACCCAAGCTGGAAGCCCTGAGGGCTCCATATATTGGTACCCTACATGTTGCAGACACTCAAGTGGCTTATTCTACTACATCTCAGAACTGCTGAGTTTAAATCATCCACCAGTGATAAAATCCCCATTAGCAGGGATTATAATCATGAGCCAATACTATGTCCAGTGAAAACTAAAACTTTCCAAGGAAATCCAGGGTTTTATTTGTCTTTTTAAAAAAATTACATACTTCTCTCTCTACTGAAACAGGTTATCTCTGCAGATGAGGTGGGTTCGGCCCACCACAATTTTTTATTGCCCATTTGTCTAAAAATCTCAGAGTTCCTGGCTTGGAAAAGGAGGCAATGATACCCTTGATTCCCTTTCTACAGCAGTTTTAGAAACTTTACTAAATTTCTAAGCTTCTAATTCCCAAGTTGGGATACCATCTCCTTATATGAATAATCAGAGTCCTTTCAGTGATTCCTTCCTTACTGTACCTCCCAGGTCCATTTCTATGCCCTTTTGTTCCCACCAGGAATTGTTATATCTAAACCCAGTGCTCCTGAACTTACTTGAAAGTAAGTTTTCACAATTTTTGGAGTAAGTTTTTACAATTCAGAGAAAGAGAACTAGGTTGTTTCTGATCACAGTTCTTGAAGTCATCGCTGTTTTTCAATTCTGATTCATGCTTGGAACATTTCTATGTTGTGATGTCATAGGCATCCCAGCTTCAGGCTCTCTGTATCTCCCAGCCTCACCCATTGTACCTCTCAGCTTCTTTCTCCCTGGCATGTACTACAGAATGATGGACCTGAAGTTAGATCTGTGTTCAAATTCTGCCTTGGACGTTTGCTGGCTGTGTGACTCAGGGAAAGTCACTTAATTTCTTTGGCCCTCGGTTTCCTTCATTAGTTAGTTAAATGATGAAGTAGGTTGTATTTGACAACCTCTAAGCTTCCTTTCTGCTTTAAATTTTTAATTCTTTGATCTTACAAACAAGTAGAAATCAGCTTCCACATGCCACCAAACACACATGACTTCAGCCTATGTCCCACGTGGCACCTCCCTCACTTGGTGTGTTTCCTTTATCAGTAAAATCTTGCAGTATATCCTCCTTTCCCTTGATACACTCAGAATCACCTGTGTTCTTTTAGGCCTCTCACCCCCACAGCACCTTGAACTTCTGATTCACTAAATTAATCTTATGAAATAATTTTAGTGAATATATTCATGATGTTTTTTTTTAAAGAATTAATTTATCATTCCTTAGTAAGTCTTTTGGAATCTTATAGCCCTTAAGGAGTTCACAAAAATAGCTAATGTCTTTGTAATACCTTAAGAAAATTGCCAAAGTGCCCTAAAATATATGCTATCAATATTCACTGATGTGACATCCGACTAGCTCCTGTCCTAATCTATCTTGATTTCATACTTTCCTTTGGAAAAAAAAAAGATACCTGCTTTATTTGTATGCTTGCAGCTGCCATTCTTAGGCCTTTGCTCTTTCTTGGCACCTGGGAGTAGCTTCCTCTCTCTTGGCTGTAATGGTTTCCTTGCTCTTCTTTTGCAAGTTGCATTTAAATTTTTCTCTTGGCCTTTCTCATCTTATTCCCACAAGCTGTATTCTTTTCTCAAATTTATCCTTGGTAACATGACCTAGTTCCCTATTTGTGTTTCAGGTCTTTATTTCAGCTTTTCATTTAGCCAAGTTGGTTCCTTGCTATCCTCATTTTTCTTCCTCATTAGCATAGCTTTCTCTTGTACCCCCAGAAGTTATTCCTTAAAGAATAATATCTAGCTCTTCTGAAGTCTTTTGCCTCTCCAACTCTTTTCTCTTGGGACCCTTCCCTTTATGCCCCCAAGTTTTTGGGAATTGACTTTCTTGGAATTTATTTTCTCTATTTTTATGTTTTCCTTTGAAAGTCTATCAATTTGTAATTACTTTAACCAAGGTTCTTTTTTTTTTTTTTTTTGCTCTAATTGGGCACAAGTCTCCTGTAAAAATACAAAGAAACAGTGTCTCTATAGGAAGCCTGGGGTTTAGCAAGGCTCAGAAGCCTCATTCAAATCCACCCCCTGCTTTCTGTTTGTACAGGTCAAACTTACCAAGGCATTCAAGTTTCCTGGAGCATTACTTAACTTTTTAATTTCATATGTCTCCTCTGTTCAATTAGGCAGTATTTGAGCCTAGTTCTTCTTGACTTCAAAGTGGACTCTACGTCACCATTTTGTATTTCTAAACTTATTTATCTGTCTATCTCTATCTATCTATCTATCTATCTATCTATCTGTCTGTCTATCTGTCTGTCTATCTATCTATCTATCATCTATCTCTCTTATAATTCATTTGCAACACAAAGACCACATCTCATTATTTTGAAGGGAAAACCCACATCTTATATTACTTTGAACATAAAGACCTCATCATACTACTTTTCATGACTCCGTTCCCAAATTCTTATTTCACATTGTTTGTATACAGTAAGTGATCAATAAATACTTCTGGCTATTATTTCATATCAATACATTTTATCCATCTCCCCTAGTTTTTGTTGATAGCAAAATGGTAAGTGACTACCGTGTTTCTCTGATAATAAGACCTATACCGAAAATAAGCCCTCCCCTTACTGTGTAAGGTTCCTCTAAAATAAGCCCTGCCCCGAAAATAAGCCCTATTGAGATTGCTACTGTAGTGAAGGTGATCCCCTGCGCTACACGCTACATTACGGTACCCTCTGTATGCACCGTTCCCCCCCCCCCCCCTGAAACGCACGCTGCGTTCCGAGCTGCATCCAATCAGAGTTGCAGCAGTGAGCGCGTCATCCTGTTCTTTATTGAATTCATTATTGAATAAAGGTACATATTTTTGTTCACATTTACCTGTTTATTAAAATTGCTGTCAATGTTCATTAAAATAAGCCCTCCCCTGAAAATAAGCCCTCTGGTGTTTTTCTGTCCAAAAATTTTAATAAGACAGTGTCTTATTATCGGGGAAACACGGTATGTTACCAGGTTTAAACATTTATGATAATGCAGTGGATCAAGAACAGTGCAAATATTAAATTAACTGGCTAACATATAAAAGTTGTTTGCTGCTGATTAACTAACCCGTGTTGAGTAATCTGGTGATAAATCTTGTCAACGTGATTCCTAAGGATCTCAATGAATATATGTTCTCAGAAATACCTCTTTGGTTTTTTTTTTCCAAATCAAATGCTTTATTTACTTCAGGTCTCTATCATTCATTTCCGCAAGATTTTGAGTTACAAATTTTCTCACCGTTTTTCCCCTACCCAACCCCCCAAAATAGGGATCCCACTGGATATCCCCTCCTCCAATCTGCTCTCTCCCATATCTTCTCCCATACCCCCTTTGACTTTCCAGTAGGGCTCCGTGGATCTCTATGCCTCAGTGTCTGTATATCTTATTTCCCAGTTACATGTAAAATAATATTAACAATAGTGTGTGTGTGTATATGTATATATATAAGTGTATATATATATATATATATATATATATATATATATATATATTAAACATTTTATTTTAAAACTTTGAATTCCAGATTCATTCCCGTCCTCCCTTCTCACCCACCCTTATTGGGAAGATAAGCAATTCAGTATAGGTTGTACATGTGTAGCTAATGCAAAACATTACCATAGTAGATATATTGTAAAAGACTGACTATATTTCCTTCCTTCCTATCCCACCTCCCACTTGTTCTATTCTCTATTTTGATCCTGTCCCTTTTCAAAAGTGGGTGCTTCCAAATTCCCTCCCCTCCACCTGCCCTCCCTTCCATCATCCCCTCTCTCATCCCCTTCCCCCCTACTCTCCTGTAGGGTGAGATACCCTACATAGTGTGTATGTCATTTCCTCACCGAGCCAAATTCAGTGAGCATAAGGTTGACCCATTCCCTTTTGCCATCCTGTGCTTCCTCTTCATTGTAACCATTTTCCATTGCCTCTTCTATAAGATAGTTTACCCATTCTGTCTCTCCCCATCTCCTCTCATTATATTCCTCTCTCACCTCTTAATTTTACCTTTTAATTATCATCCCTTCCTATTAAATTGGTCCTGTGCCCTCTATGTATAACTGTAAACATATATACAAGCATTCACGTATGTATTCATAAGCCCATATACCCTCCTATATAGACAGATGTATGTATGTATATTTCTATTCCTTCAACTATTCTCATATTGATAAAAGTTTCATCAGTTACAATTATCGTTTTTCCATGTAGGAATGTTAATTGTTCAACTTTGTTAAGTTCCTTATGATTTCTTTTCCCTGTTTACCTTCTCATGCTTCTCTTGCTTCTTGTATCTGAATGTCAAATTTTCTGTTCAGCTCTGTTTTTTTTCATCAAGAATGCTTGAAAGTCCTCTATTTCACTAAATGACCATATTTTCCCCTGAAACATGATACTCAGTTTTGCTGGGTAGGTTACTCTTGGTTTTAATCCCATCTCCTTTGATCTCCAGAATATCATATTCCAAGCCCTTTGATCCCTCAGTTTAGAAGCTGCCACATATCCTGAGTTATCCTGATTGATAATCAGTGTTCAAATTCTTTCTTCCTGACTCCTTGTGATATTTCTCCTTGATCTGGGAATTTCAGAACCTGGATATAATATTCTTAGGAGAATTCTTTTTGGGATCTTTTTCAGGAAGTGATAGGTGGATTCCTTCAACCTCTTTTTTGCCCTCTGGTTCTAGAACATCAGGGCAGTTTTCCTTGAGAATTTCTTGAAGGATTATTTCTAGGTTATTTTTTTGATCATGGCTTTCATGTAGTCCAATAATTTGGATCTAGGGGTGGCCAGATAGCACAGCGACTAAGAGAACGGGCCCCAGTGTCTGGATGACCTGGAGATTGAATCTGGGATCAGATACTTAGCACTACACCCAGAAATAACTGGCCGTGTAACTTTGAGCAAGTTACTTAACCCCAATTGCTTAAAAAATAATAATAATTTGGATCTATTTTCCAGGTCAGTGCTTTTCCCACTCTTATTTGCTTTTCAAAATACATTTTAAGGTCCTCTATGGCCTGTAACCAGCTTGTATTTTTCTTGGCAGCTTTTGGTGCAGGAATTCTGACTTTGCTCTCTTCCTCCTGTTCCATTCTTCGATCCTTTTTGTCCCCAAAATAGTAGTGCAAAGTTGAATTGCTCCGCTTCCTTTGCCTGATCATGTTGCCACTCAATTACTTGACTTTTGAGCTTTTTGCCACCATAGAACTCTGCTGCTAGATAGGGTAGCTTTGTCCCAATCACTGGCGTTTTTCAGCTGCCGAAGGTATTAGTTGGGTGCCCTCTCTGAAGCCTCCACCCACTCTGGCAAGATGGTCACACAGCCCAGGACCCCCATCCAGGACAGGGATACAGATCCAAGCAGGTTAGAGCAAGAGTGATTACCCCTCAGACTGGTTGCTTGGTGTCCCTACAATCTGCAGGCGAGGAGGTGAAGATGCCACATTGCGGCAGTGGCTGCAGCACCTCAGCCGCTTCTCCCTCCAGTGGATGAAGGCCAGACCGCCTTCAGAAGTAGATCCAAACCACTGGATCCCAAAGTCCACTCTGCACTGACCTCTCACTTTGTCCTTAGCATCTATGGGTTGATAATTCTGCAAACCGCCACAGCTGCTGGTGAACTGAAGTTCCTCCAGCTGGTGCCTGGTCAGGCCACCCTATGGCTAAAACCTCTGGCTCATGTGGGGCTGTGCTCAGCTCCCAGAGCACTGTGCTGGCCCATTTCTGCTGGCCTTCCAGGCTGTCCTAAGCAGGAAGATAGCTTCTCTTGTCATTTTGTGTGTTCTGTAGCTCCAAAGTTAGTTCAGAGTCATCTTTTAAATGAATTGGAGGAGGTAGAAGCTGGAGTTGTGTGGAAGTCCTGTTTCTACTCCTATTTCACTTCTTTGAGACTCAATTTCCACATCTGCCAAATGGTGAGAATGGTACTTGCACTTTTTATTTCAGTGTTTTAATGAAGGTCAAATGAGATTATATATATGTATATGTGTGTATATACACACATATACATATATACGCACATATACATATGTTTTGTATATATACATATACACATACAATATACGTATACATATATAATATATGTATGCACATACAATATACATATACATACATACATATGTGTGTATGTATGTTTATATATATCACTGTCTAAATCATAGTGCATTCCACATGTGTCAGTAGCTACATTTTTGCTATTATGCCTTATGACTTTTCCTCTGGCAACCAAAGATATGAAGAGCTACTATTTATATAGCACTCTAGGTTTTCACATTGCTTTATATGTATCTGCTTATTTGATCCTCAAAACAACTCTATGCCCCATATTAAGCCAATTTTATAGATGAGGAGAATGAAGAGGCTAATGGCAAAGTAGGGCTGCCCTGATAAAGTGCATATTATAGTTTTATAATTCTAATATATCTATTGGCCAACAAAAACTTATATGGTCTAACCTGCCTTTTGTGTTTTTGAGTGTATAGCTTGTGTTTACCATGGACTTAATTTTCTTCTTGGTAGAAATTTACATAATCCATATTGTGTGATCAGTCTCAATAGTATATAATATAGCAGATGACATGATTTGGAAAATCTGGGTTCAAGCCCTTTTTTTGATTCATACTAGTTGTGTGATCATGATAGATGACAACCTCTCAGTGCTTCTAGTAAGCTCCCTAAGACAACCATGGATAACCTTCATTTACATAGAAACTCCTTATGTAGGGAGTTCCCTTTACTTATACAATCCTAAGGTTGGACAAAAAAAAAACAAAAACTAGCGAATAAAATATATCATGACAATATTTTTTTAAATCTTATGTTGTCTTTAAGGAAACATACTTATTTTGTAATGATGCTAACTCCATCCTCTTTTTTGTATAATAATATTTTAAAATGCATAGGGAAAAATAGTTGTATCTTTTATGGATATTAATGGGAAAAAGCTGCAAAATCAAAGGGAACTGAAAGCAAAGGAAGACTCATGAATACAGATGACAGTCTTATTGGGAAAGAACTACATCAGAGGTCCCAGAAAAAGCACTGTTTAAGATAAAACATCATAGGAGCTCTGTTTGAGGAGCTACTGTAGTTTGCTGGGAGGCAGAGACCATGCAGGGCTACAGAATTCAGAATTGATCAATCCAAATATAGGTCATTATGGGAAAGAATGTTTTTATGCAAAATTTTAAAGTATTTCATTTTTTTCCAGTTACATGTAAAAACAATTTTAATCTTTGTTTTTAATTTGAAATTCCAAATTCTCTCCCTCCCTCTTTCCTCTTATTGAAAAGCCAAGCAATTTGCAATATGTGCACTCATTCAAAACAAATTTCCATATTAGTCAAGTTGTGCAGAGGACCAAAAATAAATAAAAGAAAGAATTTTAAAAAAAGTATTCTGTGATATGTATTCAGACACCATCACTTATTTCCTGGAGGTGGATAGCATTCTACATAAGAAATCCTTTGGAATTTTCTTACAGTCATTCACAGTTGAATATCCCTTTAAAGTAAGATAGATTTCTATACACAATTGAATGTGCATGTTATTCCTTCTTTGAGCCAATTTCAATGAAAGTAAGGTTCAAGCATTGGCCACCAATGTCTCTATCTTCTCCTCCATTATAAAAGCTCTTTTGTGTCTCTTTCATGTGAGATAATTTACCCCCATTAAGCATTTCTTTCCACTTTCTCCCAGTGCATCTCTATTTCTCATGAATTAATTTGATTTATTGTCTCATCATAGTCAACTCACACCTCTGCCC
This sequence comes from Petaurus breviceps papuanus, assembly GCF_028583685.1. Taxonomy (NCBI): domain Eukaryota; kingdom Metazoa; phylum Chordata; class Mammalia; order Diprotodontia; family Petauridae; genus Petaurus; species Petaurus breviceps. The sequence goes on along the minus strand of NW_027187348.1, from coordinate 18,624,568 downwards.
TTTGTTTATATCTATCTATCTATCTATCTATCTATCTATCTATCTATCTATCTATCTATCTATCTATCTAT
>NW_027187348.1:18616034-18624487 GCF_028583685.1 Petaurus breviceps papuanus | reverse complement strand
TATCTATCTATCTATCTATCTATCTATCTATCTATCTATCTATCTATACCTTCTAACTGCCCTCATAATGATAAAGTTCAGGAGAGGAGCTAAGATGGCAGAGTAAAATAAGGAAATTGCTTAAGTTCCTGCACCAATCACTTCCAATAACTATAAAATATGATAAACAAATTTTAGAGCTACAGAACCCACAAAGTGATGAGAAACAAATCTCTTGCTGAAGGCAGGCTGACAGGCTGACAGGAAGGGTCTATTGCACCAAGCTGGACACTGATCAGTCCAGTCTGAGCTGCGTGGGCCCACACCCAGGGCTACCCTGACCAGCATCACAGACCAGCCAGAGTAGACTGAATCACCAGCTGCTGTGGCAGTTTCCAGACTTCTCAACCCATAAATCCCAAAGACAAAGTAAAAGGTCAGTAGGACACTCTAGTTGGAACTGGGAGACAGAAGAGCATGGTCTGGATCCTTTCCCTGGGGCAAGAGGTAGTAGAAGTGCAGCAGCTGCAGCTACAACCATATGGCTGCCTCCTGAGCTCCTGATATAGAGGGTGAACAAGCAACCATTCAGAGGGTAATTGCTCTTGCTTTGACCTGGTTGGATGTGGATCATGGTCTTGGGTGGTGGTCCTGGGGAGAGAAATGCCAGTGTGCCAGATCTTTTGGTGGCTGTAGAGAGGGCACCCTCCTCATAGCTCGGACAACATTTGCAAAAACCCCAGTGATTTGGGAAACAGCTCTCTATACTCTGGAAACAGAGTTCTACTGTAGCAAAGAACTCAGAAGTCTAACAATTGTCTGGCAAGATGAGCAAGCAGAGGAAACACAATCAGGTCATAGATTCCTTTCTGGGGACAAAAAGCATCAAAGCATGGAATGGGAGGAAGACAATGAAGTCAGAACTCCTGCATCAAAAGCTTCTAAAAAATATGAATTGGTTACAGGCCATGGAGGAGCTCAAGAAGGATTTTGAAAATCAAGTAAGAGATCACTCTCTTGGGCATGGTTCTGGGGTATGCAGCCAGTGTGCCAGAGCTTGTGGGTGCTGCAGAGAGGATGTCCTACTAATAGTTCTGGTAGCTGCAAAAACCCCAGCAATTTGGGACAAAGCTCTCTTCATCCTGGAAAAATTGGGAAGAGAAATGAGAATGATGCAAGAAAATCATGAAAAGCGAGTCAACAGCCTGCTAAAGGAGACCACCCAAAATACTGAAGAAAATGGTACCTTGAAAAATAGACTAACTCAAATGGCAAAAGAGGCCCAAAAAGCCAATGAGGAGAAGAATGCCTTAAAAAGCCAAATTGGCCAAATGGAAAAGGAATTTTAAAAACTCACTGAAGAGAATAATTCCTTCAAATTTACATTAGAGGAAATGGAAGCTAATGACTTTACAAGAAATCAAGATACTGGGCAAGCCAAGATGGCAGAGTAATAGCAAAAACTTGGCGTGAGCTCTTGCTTCAATCATTTGAATATGTATAAAAATGATTCTGAACAAATTTTAGAGCTACTGAACCCATAAAGTGACAGAGAGAAACAAATCTCCCACTGAAGACAACCTGGCAGGCCAAAAAGGAGGAGTCTATCACACTGGGCTGGGAGCAGAGCCCAGTCCCACATGAGCTGCATGGTTCTGGCCCCAGGGCTGCCAAAATCAGCAGTGACCAGAGCAGACTTCAGGAGAGTGAATCGCCAGCAGCTGTGGCAGTTTCCAGACTTCTCAACCCATAAATGCCAAAGAGAAAATAAAAAGTCAATGAGAAACTCTGTTGGAAGAGAGGGACTGAAGAGCATGGTGCAGCTCCTGCCCCCAGGGCAAGAAATGGCAGGTGTACAGCAGCTATAACTGCTGACACATGGCTGACTCCAAAGTCCCTGGCCTGTATATCATAGAGGGGGACCAAGCAACCATTTTGGATCTGGTTCACACTCTTGGGCATTGGTTCTGGGGTGTGCAGCCAGTGTGCCAGAGCTTGTGGGTGCTACAGAGAGGATGCCCTACTAATAGTTCTGGTAGCTGCAAAAACCCCAGCAATTTGGGACAAAGCTCTCTTCATCCTGGAAGCAGAGTTCTACCATGGCAAAGAGCTCAAAATTCAAGTAATTGACTGGCAAGTTGAGCAAGCAGAGGAAACACAATCAGATCATGGATTCCTTGTTTGGGGACAAATAGGATCAAAGCATGGAATGGGAGGAAGACAACAAAGTCAGAAATCCTGCATCTAAAGCTTCTAAGAAAAAAATATGAACTGATTACAGGCCATGGAGGAGCTCAAGAAGCATTTTGAAAATTAAATAAGAGAAATGGAGGAAGAACTGGGAAGGGAAATGAGAATGATGTAAGAAAATCATGAAAAGCAAGTCAACAGCCTGCTAAAGGAGAACCCCCAAAATAATGAAGAAAATAATGCCTTAAAGAATAAAATAACTAAAATGGTAAAAGAGGCCTAAAAATTCAGTGAGGAGAAGAATGCCTTAAAAAGCCAAATTTACCAGATGGAAAAATGAATTTCAAAAACTCACTAAAGAGAATGATTCCTTCAAATTTAGATTGGAGCAAATGGAAGCTATTGACTTTGTGAGAAATCAAGATACTATAAATCAGATCCAAACAAATGAAAAAGTAGAAGGCAATGTGAAATGTCTCGTTGGATTAACCACTGACCTAAAAAAATAGATCTAGGAGAGAAAATTTAAAAATTATTGGACTACCTGAAAGCCATGATCAAAAAAAGAGCCTAGACACCATCTTGCAAGAAATTCTGAAGGAAAGTTGCCCTGATATTCTAGAACCAGAGGGAAAAATAGAAATTGAAAGAATTCACCAATTGCCTATTGAGAAAGATCCCCAAAAGAAAAATCCTGGGAATATTAAAACCAAATTCCAGAGTTCCCATATCAAGGAAAAAATACTGCAAGCAGTCAGGAAGGAACAATTTGAGTATTGTGGAAACACAATCAGGATGACACAAGATCTAGTAGATTCTACATTAAGGGAATGAAGGGCATGTAATATGATATTCTGGAGATCAAAGGAGCTAGGATTAAAATAAAGAATCACCTACACAGCAAAACTGAGTATAATGCTTTAGGGGTAAATATGGTCATTCAATCAAATAGAGGAACTTCAAGTATTCTTTTTTTTCCCCATTATCAAGTATGGTTATTTCATTTTTAAATGCTTTATTAACTTCTGATTTACATCATTCATTTCTGCCACATTTTGAGTTGCAAATTTTCTCCCTATTTTTCCCCTACCCTCACCCCAAAATTGCAGTCCCACAGGATATCCCCTCCTCCAATCTGCTCTCTCCCATATCTTCTCCCATACAATCTTTGACTTTCCAGTAATGCATGGTGGATCTCTATGTCCCAGTGCCTATACATCTTATTTCCCAATTACATGTAAAATAGTATTAATTATATATATATATATATATATATATATATATACATATATATATATATATATATATATATATATACACACACACACACACACACACATATTTAAACATTTAATTTTAAACCTTTGAATTCTAGATTTATTTCCTTCCTCCCTTTTCACCCGCCTTTGCTGGGAAGATAAGCAATTCAGTATAGGTTGTACATGTGTAGCTATGCAAAACATTACCATAGTAGATATATTATAAAAGACTGACTATATTGCCCTCCTTCCTATCCCACCTCCCACTTGTCCTATTCTCTATTTTGATCCAGTCACTTTTCAAAAGTTGGTGCTTCCAACTTTCCTGCCCATTAGCCTGCCCTCCCTTCCATCATCCCCTCTCTCATCCCCTTCCCCACTACTCTCCTGTAGGGTGAGATACCCTATTTAGTTTGTATGTCATTCCCTCCCTGAGCCAAATTCAATCAGTATACAGTTGACCCATTCCCTTTTGCCTTCCTATTTTCCCCCTCCATTGGAACCATTTTCTGTTGCCTCTTCTATATGACATAGTTTACCCCATTCTGTCTCTCACCATCTCCTCTCATTATATCCCTCTCTCCCCTCTTAATTTCAGCTTTTAAGCATCATCCCTTCCTAATAAATGTGTCCTGTGCCCTCTATCTATGTATACCTGTAAACATATATACACACATTCACATATGTATTCATATGCCTTTATACCCTCTGATATAGACATATACACACACACATATATACATATATATGTGTGTGTGTGTGTGTGTGTATATAATTTCTATTCCCTTCAACTCTTTTCATACTGAGAAAAGTTTCATCATTTACAATGATCATTTTTCCATGTAGGAATATAAAGAGTTCAACTTTGATATCCTTTCCCTGTTTACCTTCTCATGTTTCTCTTGCTTCTTTTATCTGAATGTCAAATTTTTTATTCAACTCTGGTTTTTTAATCAGGAATGCTTGAAAGTCCTCTATTCCAGGGCAGCTAGGTGGGGCAGTGAGTAAAGCACCGGCCCTAGAGTCAGGAGGAACTGAATTTGGTTCCTGCCTCAGACACTTAACATCCACACAAAAAAACTAGCTGTGCAACTTTGGACAAGTTACTTCACCCCAATTGCCCTCCAAAAAGGCAAAAAAAGTCCTCTATTCCACTGAATGACCATATTTTCCCTGAAACATAACACTCAGTTTTCCTGGGTAGGTGATTCTTTGTTTTGATGCCAGATCCTTTGCCCTCCGGAATATCATATTCCAAGACCTTTGATCCCCCAGTGTAGGAGAGTTATCCTGATTGTGTTACCACAATATTTAAATTGTTTCTTCCTGGCTACTTGTAATATTCTCTCATTGATCTGGAAATTTTGTAACCTGGCTATAACATTCCTAGGAATTTTCTTTTTGGGATGTTTTTCCAGAGGTGATCAGTGGATTCTTTCAACCTCTATTTTGCCCTCTGGTTCTAAAACATCAGGGCAGTTTTCCTTGAGAATTTCTTGTAAGATGATTTCTAGGTTCTTTCTTTGATCATTACTTTCAGGTAGTCCAATAATTTTTAAATAATCTATCCTGGATATATTTTCCATGTCAGTGGTTTTTCTAGTGCTATATTTCACATCGCCTTCTATTCTATCATTTGTTTGGATCTTTTTAACAGCATCTTGATTTCTCACAAAGTCATTCATTGCCTTTTTGAACCTCCTTTGACATTTGAGTTAGTCAATTTTTAAGGTGTTATTTTCCTTAGGGTGGCTGTTGACTCTCATTTCATAATTTTTCTTGCATCGTTCTCATTTCTCTTCCCAATTTTTCCTCCATTTCTTTTATCTGCTTCCTAAGGTCCTCTATGGCCTGTAACCAGCTCATATTTTTCTTGGTAGCTTTTGGTGCAGAAGTTCTGACTCTACTGTCTTACTCCTGTTCCATGCTTTGATCCATTTTGTCCCCAAAATAGGAGTGTAATGTTGGATTGCTGTACTTGCTTTGCTTTCTTTTCCTGGCCATGTTGCCACTCAATTACTTGACTTTGGGGCTTTTTGCTATAGTAGGACTCTGCTAGTAGACAGGGGAGTTTTGTTCCAAATGCTGGGGTTTTCTCAGCTGCCAGAGATATTAGTGGGGTGCCCTCTCTGAAGCCTCCACACTGGCAAGCTCTGGCAAGCTGGTCACACACCCCAGGACCTCCACCGTAGACTGCAATCCAGATCCAAGCAAGTTAAAGCAAGAGTGATTATCCCTCAGACTGCTTGCTTGGTCCCCCTACACTCTGCAGGCCAGGAGCTGAAGCTGCCAACTGGCAGTGGCTGCACCACAGCCCTCAGCAACTTCTCTCCCTGGGGGCAAAAGCAGATGCACTCCCAACTACTGAGTCCCAAAATCCACAGTGCACTGACCTCTTACTCTGTCATTAGCATCTATGTGTTGATAATTCTGGACAGCCACAGCTGCTGGTGATCTGGAGTTCCTCCAGCCAGTGATTGGTCAGGCCCATTCTGGAGCTAAAACCTGTGGCTCACATGGGGCTGGGCTTGGCTCCCAGAGCGCTGCTCTGGCTGATTCCTGCTGGCCTGCTGAGCTGTTCTCAGTGGGAAGTTAGTTCTTTGTGTCATTTTGTGGGTTCTGTAGCTCCAAAGTTTGTTTGGAGTCTCCTTTTACATGAATTGGAGGTGGTGCGAGCTGGAGCCACAAAGAGGTCCTGTTTCTACTCTGCTATCTTGATTCCCAATTTCAAGTATTCTTGATGAAAAAAACAGAGCTGAACAGAAAATTTGACATTCAAATACAAGAAGCATGAGAAGGTAAACAGGAAAAAGAAATCATAAATAACTTATTTAAGTTGAACTATTTACATTCCTACATGGAAAAATGATAATTGTAACTCGTGAGACTTTTCGCAGTATGAAGATAAGCTTAAGGGAATATATGTATATATATGTGCATATGTGCATATGTGTATATATGCATATGTATGTATGTAAAGGAGTATGTGTGTGTATATATATGTAAGTGTGAGCATATGTATGTACATGTATACATATAGAGAGGGCACAGGATGAGGTGAATATGAAGGGATGATATCTAAAAAATAAAATTAAGAGGTGAGAGAAGAATTTGTTGGGAGAAGAAGAAAGAGCGAGGCAGATTAGGGTAAATTTTGTCATATAAAAGAGGTAAGAGAACTGTTACATTGGAAGGGAAGAGCAGGAAGGTGAAAGGGAACGGGACAACCTGATTCTCATTGAATTTCGCTTAAGGAGGGAATAACATACACACTCTTTTAGGTATCTTATCCTATAGGAAAATAGGGGTGAAGGGGATAAGAGGGGGCATGATAGAAAGGAGGGCAGTTTGGGGGAGAGGTTAGTTAGAAACAAACACTTTTGAAAAGGGACAGGGTCGAAGGAGAAAATAGAATAAGTGGTGGGTCGGATAGGATGGGGGAAATATAGTTAGTCTGTCACAATATAATTACTATGCAAATGCTTTGCATAACTGCACATGTGAAACCTATATTGAATTGCTTATCTTTTCAGTAGGGGTGGATGAGGGGGGAAGAAGTGAAAGAATCTAGAAATCAAAGTTTTAAAAACAAATGTTAAACAAAATTAAAAAATGGATTTTTGCATGCAACTGGAAAATAAGGTATACAGACACTGGGTATAGAAATCCATCTTGCCCTACTAGTAAGTTAGGGAGTGGGGATTGGGCTATTCAGTAGGCTCTCTACTTTGGGGTGGGAATAGTGGAAAGATGATGAGAAAAATTTGTAATGAAAAATCTCTTGGAAATGCAATAAATAAATTGGAAAAAAATCCCACCCTCTATAGAAAAAAAAATCATGGTAATATAAAACAGTTTCAAGCAAATGAAAAAAATAGAAGAAATATCTTATTGGAAAAACCACTGCCCGGGAAAATAGATCCAGGAGAGATGATTTTTAAAAGTATTAGACTACTTGAAAGTGATGATCAAAAGGAGACCCTAGAAATCATCCTTTAAGAAATTTTCAAGGAAAATTGCCCTGATATTCTAGAACCAGAGGGAAAAATAGAAATTGAAAGAATTCACCAATCACCTCTTGAAAAAATATCCCCAAAAGAAAGCTTATGGGAATATCATAGCCAAATTCCAGAGTTCCCAGGTCAAGGAGAAAATATTACAGCAGTCAGGAAGAAACAATTTGAGAATTGTGGAAACACAATCACGACAACACAAGATCTAGCAGCTTCTACATTAAGGGATTGGAGGGCTTGGAATATGATATTCTGTCAAAGAACTAGGATTAAAACCAAGAGTCACTTACATAGCAAAACTAAATATAATACCTCAGGGAAAAATATGGTAATTCAATGAAATAGAGAACTTTCAAGTATTCTTGATGAAAAAATCAGAGCTGAACAGAACATTTGACTTTCAAATACAAGAAGCAAGAGACACATGAGAAGGTAGAAGAAATCGTAAGGAATTTATTAAGTTGAACTATTTACATTCCAACATGGAAAAATTATCATTGTAATTCATGAGACTTTTCTCAGTATGAGGGTAGTTCATGGGAATATATATGTATACATATATATGTATGCATAGGAGGGTGTATGTGTGTATAAATACATATGTGTGTACATGTATACATAGTAGGCACATGATCAGTTGAAAAGGAAGGGATGATATCTAAAAAATAAAATTAAGAATTGAGAGAGGAATATAATGGGAGAAGGAGAAAGTAAGAGATAGAATAGGGTTAATTATCCCATATAAAAGAGGCAAGAGAAAACTGTTAAAATGGAGGGGAAAAGCAGGAAGGTGCAGGATAATGGGTCAACCTTACTCTCATTGAATTTGTCTTAAGGAGGGAATAACATACACACTCAATTGGGTATCTTACCTTGCAGGAATGTAGGGGGGAAGGGTTGGATAAGTGAGGGTATGACGGAAGGGATGGCAGTTTGGGGGAGAAGGTAGTTAGAAGCAAGCAGTTTTGAAAAGGGACAGGGTCAAAGGAGAAAATGGAATAAGTGGGGGGGG
>NW_027187348.1:18591578-18611034 GCF_028583685.1 Petaurus breviceps papuanus | reverse complement strand
GCTGCATCCAATCAGAGCTGCAGCAGTGAGCGCGTCATCCTGTTCTTCCCCAGTGATTTGCTTGCTGGCGCCATTGAGAGCAGTGCCGCGGAGGAGAGCTGAGGCAGGACAACATAAAAACCCGGTATGTAAGCGGGAGTGAGGGGGCATGATGGAGGATAAAAAGGGCATGATGGAGGAAAAAAGAAGAACTCAGGGGGCATGATGGAGTGAAAAGAAGGACTGATGGTCATAATTTTATTATTTTGTCTGTTTTGACCCCCAGACATGAGTACAAAAAGAAAGAGCTATACTGTTGAGTATAAGAAAGCAATTGTAGAGGAGTCACATGGCAAGAATCTTGCAGTTTTCTGTAAAGAAAAACTTTTGGATCTTCAAATGGTCAGAAAATGGAGAACAGATTATAATAACCTCAATCAACAGGTGGATGAGGGAAAAGGGAAAAAGTGCAGGTCTGGATCAGGTCGGCAGCCCTTTTATCCTGACTTGGAGATCCTCATTGGTGAATGGATTGCTGACAGGAGAGCAAAGGCCTTGGTTGTGTGCAGGGCTGATATTCAAGCATTTGCCCTTTCAATGGCATCAGAGTTTGAAATGGTCTCAGAAGGATTCAAAGCATCACAACACTGGTTGGACGGTTTCCTTCAACGGTATGAACTGTCCCTAAGAAGATCAACAACACTGTTTAAGCTGGAAGATGCTGAAGTTATTAAATGTGCACTTACATTCAAGTCCTTTATTGATAGGATCGACATTTCCAAGTATCAAACCTGCAATATGATTGCTATGGATGAATCTGCAGTGGTTATGGGACAAGGATCTCAAACAATTCATCACAGGGGTGCAACGTCAATCTACATTCCCACCACTGGCTATGAAAGTGCACGGGTCACCTGTGTTTTGGCAATTCGTTTGGATGGAAAGAAAGCCACACCTCTAATCATCAGTAAGGGCAAGAAAGATAAGATTGAACGTGTATCTGGCATTTACGTTCTTGAAACCGAAAAAGCCTGGTGTACACAAGCTGTTATAAGAAAGTGGGTTGATTTAATGCTGCCACTTGTTATGCGAGGTAACCAAAGAGGTCTTATAGTCTGGGATTCAGCCAGCACTCACCGCGCTAAAGAAATGAAGAACTTCCTTGCAGAGAGAAGAATAGATCAAGTAATGATTCCTGCAGGAATGACTGCCTATCTCCAGACCCTTGATATTGCAATAAAGAAGCCATTCAAGGACCATTTGCGCATGGAAGTCAATGACTACATTGAAAATAGAATGGAAAGAAATCAGCGTGGAAACTTTGTGAAGCCCTGTCTGCAAGAAGTCGTGACTTGGGTGAAGAAGTCATGGGATAAAATTACTGACAGCTGTGTCGCCAAGGCACTATGAGCAGGTTACCTGGACAAGACATATTCATTTAAAGAGAGCTATATTGCTGGACATGACAGATTGGGTCCACTTCTTCTGAAGGAAATGGAGGTGCAAGACATCCAGGATGGAATTCAGGGTATGGACACTTATGACGATGTTGTTGAAGAAGATGACATGATCATTATTGAATAAAGGTACATTTTTTTTGTTCACATTTACCTGTTTATTAAAATTGCTGTCAATGTTCATTAAAATAAGCCCTCCCCTGAAAATAAGCCCTCTGGTGTTTTTCTGTCCAAAAAAAAAATAATAAGACAGTGTCTTATTATCGGGGAAACACGGTAGCAAGTTAGGGGGGGATTGGGAGAGGATATAACAGAGAGCAGATTGGGGAATGGGGTATTCAGTATTCAAGCTTGCTATCTTGGGGTTGAGGTAGGGGAAAAATGGGGAGAAAATTTGTAACTCAAAATCTTGTGGAAATGAATGTTGAAAACTAAAAAAAATAAATATAAGATCGATTATATATAAATTTATTTATTAAAAAATAAAAATAATAATCATGAAATTCCTTGAAATTTTTGATATCATTTTGCCACATAGGAATGTAAACAGTTTCACTTTAATGAAACCCCTTTGAATACTTTTTTCCTGTTAACCTTTTTATGCTTCTCTGGAGTCTTGTATTTGAAAATCAAATTTCCTATTTAGCTGTGGTCTTTTCGTCGGGAATTCTTGAAGGTTCTCTATTTCTTTAAATATCCATTTATCTCCCTGAATGATTATACTCAGTTTTTCTTTTTAAGCTATTCTTGGCAGCTCTACAGAATATCATATTCCAATCCTTGAGATCCTTTAATGTAGAAACTTCAAAATCTTGTGTGATACTGACTGCATTTTCAGTATAGTTGAATTATATCTTTCCAGATGTTTATAATGTTTTCTCCTTAACTTGGGAACTCTGGAATTTGGCTATAATCTTCCTGGGAGCTTTCATTTTTCATCTTTTTCAGGAGGTGATCCTGAATCCTTCAATTTCTATTTTGTCCTCTAGTTCTAGGATGTCTAGGCACTTAGCCTTGATAATTACTTGAAAAATTATATCTAAAACTCCCCTTTTTATGATAGCTTTCTGATATCCCAGTAATTCTTCAGTTATCTTTCTTCAATCTGTTTTATTCTATTTGCTTTTCAAGGAGATATTTCACATTTTCTTATTTTTTCCTTTGATTTTGTTTTATTGTTTCTTAATGTATCATGAAGTCATTGTCTTCTACTTGCCTAATTCTAATTTTTAACTAATTATTTTCTTCAGCGAACTTTCATACTTTATTTTCCTTTTAGCTAATTCTGCTTTTTAAGGAATTCTTGTCAGTAGATTTTTGTGCCTCTTTTGCCATTTGACCTATTCTGTTTTGTAAGGCACCATTTTCTTCAGTATGTATTTTTTGTACGTCCTTTGCCAAGCTGCTTACTCTTTTTTCATGATTATCTTGTATCAGTATCATTTTTTAAAAATAATTTTCCCTCTACCTGACATATTTGATATTTTAAATCCTTTTTGAGTGCTTCTAGTAATTCTCTTTCAGTCTGATGCCAATTCATATTTTTCTATGAAGCATTGGATGGAGTGATTTTGATGTGGTTGTCCTCTGAGTTTGTGTTTTAATCTTCTCTCTCACTATAGTAACTTTGTATGGTAAGTTTCCTTTTTTGTTGTTTGCTGATTTGTATTGAGCCTATTTTTTTTTGTTTTTTGACTTTATGTTAAAGTTGGACTCTTCCATGAGAAAGAGGGCAGTGTTTCAAACTTCAGGTTATTTGGTACTGCTGTTTTCAGAGCAAGTTCTGGAGATCTGTAAGGTTTTATTTCTTGTGAAGTAGGATGATCAAAGATGTACAATCACTTTCCTTCTGGCCTGTGAGCAAGCACAAGACTTCTTTTCTACTCTGGAACTTTGACCAAGATTCCCTCTCCCCTGAAGCATCATGATCTAGTGTCAGACACTATGACTTGTAACTACCTACAGGCAATGCAATAGGGACTGGCATCTAGTGCCAGTAAATGATCTTCTATATTCTTTTTCTGATCAGTTGTTCAGCCCTCTTACTGTATGTAGGATGGGAAACCACTGCCAATTCAATCTCACCTTCCCTTCTCCCACAAAAAACACTGCTATCTTCTTGCTGGAGCTCAGTATGTGTTGGACCGCACTCCATTCTAACTGCAGTGAGACAGACATTTCTTGCCAACCTTCCAAGTAGTCTTGAGTTGGAAAATTGTTTCAAGCCAAACTTTCATTGGTTCTGCTGCTTCAGAATTTGTTTTCAGGTATTATTTTAAAATTGTTTGGAGGGGAATTTGGAAGAGGTCAGGCAAGTATCTACCTTTATTCAACCATCTTGGCTTTCCTCTCCAGGAAAACAAAAACAAAAAACAAAAAACAAAGGAAGGCAACCTTTTCTTTGTAGAGAAAGAAGTTATGAGATTTGGAAGAATTAACTGTGTTAATAAAAACGCAGTTTGTTTCTTCACACTGGTAAGCATCCAGAATTGACTAGAACAGTTGCAGTGCAGTGACCATGAGCTCTGAAGAAATTCTGAGGCTGCACTTTAGATGAAAGGTAGGGTATCTTATAGAGCAGAAGAAAGTTAAGTTTCTCCTAATAGATAGATGGTTTCCTCATTAAGTCATCTGATTTTTCTCAACCTAGTTTGGATATGAATGGGTACTGGTTCTCTAATTTCAGTGGTATAAGGAGCTACTATATAAAGAACATCCTTCAGCTGTTGAAACTAAGTTCTTGCTCTGTGACTAATAGTGAGGTGAATTGCCTAGAACAGAGATGTCAAACATGTGGTTTTATGGTACATGCAGTTCAGATTAAAATGTAATTGGGAAATATTTAGCAAAAATAAATAAAAACAAAATAAATCACTGATAATAGTAATATGTGGTTTTAAGTCATTATTAATTTTTAAATTATGGAATAAAACAAGAATTTGCAATTAAAAAGAGCATTGCACATGAAACTGCAAATCTACTTTGCACAGTTGCTTTTCCTTTCAAATATACAGCAAAATTATCATCTAAATTTCTTTTTTCCTTCACTTCCCCCTGCCCTAGAGATATCTAGGTATATACATCTGTCTACAACCTATGTACCTACTTACCTATTTCTCTCTCTCTCTCTCTCTCTCTCTCTCTCTCTCTCTTTCTATGTCTGTGAGTGTGTGTGTGTGAAATTATTCTATACATACTTCTGTTTATTAGTTCTTTCTCTGAATGAAGGTAGCAACTTTCTTCATGTGCTCTTACATGGTTTTCTAAGTTAAAATGTAAGCATAGGGATCCTTCTGTATGACTTAGTGGTCCTGTTTCTATTGGAATTTGACACCATAGGCATAGAATATTAAAACCTTAGGTGATCTATGATTACAGAGCCAGGATGTGTCTGTGGCAGTATTTGAACCTAGATTATTGTTGGCTTAAAACTGGATCCTATCCAATTCTCCATGTTGTATCTCTAAACTTACCTATGTTTTCTTTATCTTATTCATGTAGCCAATTTGCAAAAAGAAATTAGTTTTTTAATAGTATTTTATTTTTTCTCCAATTTCATATCAAGAAAACTTTTAGCAATTATTTTTTATTATATTTTGAGCTGTAAATTTTGCTCCCTCCATTCCTCACCTCCCCTCTTCTAAAAATGATAGGCTAATTTATATAGTTTATACATGGGTTATTATGAAAAACTATTTCCTTATGCATCACAGTTGTGGAAGAAGAAACAAATCTAAAGGAAAAAAAACAAAAGAAAGAATAAAGAAAAAGTGTGCTTTGGTCTGCATTGAGTCCATCAGTTCTTTATCTTGAGATGGATAGCACTTTCCTTCCTGAGTCTTTTGTACTTGTGTTGCTGAGAAGAGTTGAGTCATTCATAGTTGATCATCATATTATGTTGCTCATAGTGTGTACAGTGTTTTCCTGGTACTGCTTTGCACCATACAACTCTTTCTAGGTTTTTCTGAAATGTCCCTGTTCATTTCTCCTTGCAGAATATTATCCCATTCCACTGATATATGACAACTTGTGTAGTTATTCCTCTTTTTATGGGTATCCCCTCAATTTGCAATATTTTGCTACCACGAATAGGGTTACTATAAATATTTTTGCATATATGGGTCCTTTCCTCCTTTTTATGGTCTCTTTGGGATGCAGACCTTGTAATGGTTTTGTCAACTCATCCTGTGCCCTCTATCTGTGTATACATGAACATGTTTATGTATAAACTGTGTATACAAATCAAACTGTGTAAACACAGTTTTTGGACATAGCTCCAAATTGCTTTACAGAATGATTGAATAATAATTCACATTCAATTTTCAATTGAAAAATAAATTCACAACTCCATCAACAATGCATTAGTATCCCAATTTTCCCACATCCTCTCCAATATTTACCATTTTTTCCATATTAGCCAATCTGATTTGTGTGAGGTGATATTTCAGAGCTGTTTTAATTTGCTTTTCCCTAATCGAAACTGATATAGACCTCTTTTTCATATGCCTATAGATATCTTTCTTTTTTTTTTCATCTGAAAACTGCCTCTTCATATATTCTTTAAATATTTACCAGTTGGGGAATGATTTGTATTTTCATAAATTAGACACAGGTTTTATATTTGAGAAATGGAACCTTTATCAGAGACATTTGATTTGAAGAATGTTCCCCAGCTTTCTGCTTTCCTTCTAATCTTGGTTATATTGGTTTTGTTTGTACAAAATATTTTCACTTTAATATGATCAAAATTATCTATTCTACATTTTTAATACTCTCTATATCTTGTTTGGTCATGAATTCTTCTGCTCTACATGGATTGGACTGGTACACTATTTCTTGCTCTTCTTATTTGATTGCTCCATTGTCTATGGTGCCTTTTTATTTTTATTTTTAATTTTAAATTTATTTGTTTAATTTTCAACATTCATTTCCACAAGATTTTGAGTTACAATTTTCTGCCCATATTTCCCCTACTTCCACCCCCAAATAGCAAGCCTACTGAATACCCCTTCCCCCAATCTGTTCTCCCTTATATCCCCTATTACCCCCCCCCCCACACACACATATACAACTTTCTAGTAGGGCAAGATGGATTTTTATACCCCAGTGTCTGTATATCTTATTTCCCAGTTGCATGTAAAAAACAAACTTTTGAAAACTTTGAGTTCTACACTTTTTCCCTTCTTCTCTCCTCACCTGCCTCCACTAGGAAGATAAGCAATTCAATATAGGTTGCACGTGTGTAGTTACCCAAATCATTTCCATAATAGTTATATTGTGAAAGACTGTCTATATTTCCCTCCATCTTATCCTGCCCCCCACTTATTCTATTTCCTCCTTTGACCCTATCCCTTTTCAAAAATGTTTGCTTCTAACTACTCTGTCCCCCAATCTGCCCTCCCTTCTATCATCCCCCTCTTATCACCTACCCCATATTTTCCTGTAGGGTAAGATACCTAATTAAGTGTGTATGTTATTCCCTCCTAAAGCCAAATTCAATGAGAATCAGGTTGTCCCATTTCCTTTCACCTTCCTGCTCTTACCCTCCATTGTAACAGTTTTCTCTTGCCTCTTTTATATGAGATAATTTACCCTAATTTGTCTCTCCCTTTCTCCTTCTCCCCAAAAATTCCTCTATCACCTCTTAATTTGATTTTTTAAATATCATCCCTTCATATTCAACTCATCCTGTGCCCTCTGTCTATGTATACATGAACATGCTTATGCCCACACTCACATATATATTTACATACACATATACCCTCCTATACATACATACATACACACACACACACACACACACATATATATATATATACACACATACATACACTTATATATTCCCTTCAACTACCCTCATACTGAGCTCTTAGGAGGGTACCCTCCCTGCAGCCCCCACAAACTCTGTCTCATTGGCCACACACCCTAGGACCACCACCCAAGTCCGCAATCCAGATACAAGCAGGTTAAAGGCAGAGTGTTTACCGTCTGAATTGTTGCATGGTCCCCCTATGATCTGTGGGCCAGGAGATCCTGAGACAGCCTCATGGTGCAGCCACTGTGCCTCTGCTGCTTCTTGCTCTGGGGGCAGGGACCAGACTGTGCTCTTCCATCCACCCTGTTCCAACAGTGTTCCACACTGACCTTACTCTTTTTTGGTGTTTATGGGTTGAGAAGTCTGGAAACCACCACAGCTTCTGCTGATTCACTCTCCTGAAGTCTGCTATGGCTGATGCTGGTCAGGGCTCCCTGGGGCCAGAACCGTGTAGTTCATGAGTGACTGCGCTCAGTTCCCAGCTCAGTATGATAGTCTCTTCCTGTCCACCTGCCAGTCTGCCTTCAGAGGGAGATTTGTTTCTTTCTGTCTCTTTGTGGGTTCTGTAGCTCTAAAGTTTGTTTAGAGTCATTTTTACGTGTATTGGAAGTGAATGGAATGGGAGCTCACACCAAGTTTGTGCTTCTACTCCACCATCTTGGCTCCGCCTTCCATGGTGTCTTTTAACAAGATGTAGTATCCTTCCTTATCTTTTTTCATTATGTCTATTTTTTGTTTTTACTTTGTCTAAGGTCTACTAACCCTGATTTTTTTTTTACCTCAGCTGAAGCATGATAGATTCTGCTTCAGCCCCTTATCTTTACTCTGTGTGAATCTCTGTGCTTCAAGTGTGTTTCTTGTAAGCAACATATTGTAGGTTTCTGGTGTTTGATCCACTTTGCTTCTGTTTCATGGGAAATTTTACCCAATTCACATGCACAGTTATAATTACTACATGTGTATTTCCTTCCATCCTGTTCTTTCTCCTGTTTGTCTTCTCACTCCTTTCACCCTTTTCTACCTCACCAGTTTTATTCTTCCATCTACCACCTTCCATGATCTGTCCTCACTTTTGTCTGTCCCTACCTTTACTTAATATTTTCCCCTTTTTTACTTAATCTTTACTTAATCTTTTCCCCTTCTACTTCTCTTTCTGGTAAGATAGATTTATATATTCAACTGGTTGTATATATTATTCCCATTTGGATCCAATACTGATGAAAGTAAGGTCCAAGTAATGCCCATTGCCCACTGTCCCATTTAGCCCTCCACTGTAATAAGTCTTTCTTGCCTCTTCACGTGAAATAATTTAACCCATCCTACCTCTCCCTTCCTTTTGTACCCATTGTGCTTCTCTTCCTCATCCCTTTATTTTTTGTCATTCCTTCAAATTCACCTTATACCTGTATCCCCTGTCAATGTATATCCCTTCTCTCTGTACTGTTAGTGATACAATTTTCAGGAGTTATGAACATCATCTTCCCATGTAGGATTGTAAATAGTTTAGCTCTGCTGAATCTGTTATGTTTTCTTTTTTCTCTATTTGTACTCCTCTTGGGTCTTGATATTAGAGGTCAGAATTGTGGTTTAATCCTGCTTTTTCTCCTTGCAAAGGCTTGACATCTTTCTATTTCATTGAATGCCCATTCTCTCCCCCTACCCCCTTGATGTATTAAGCTTAATTTTGCCTGGAAAGTAATTCTTAATTGTAGTCCTAGCTCCTTTTTCATCCAGAATATCATGTTCCATGACCTCTGATCCTTTAGTATTGCAGCTGCCAAGTCCTGTGTGATCCTGATTGTAACTCCCTGATATTTGAATTGTTTCTTTCTGGTCACTTGTAGTATTTTTTCCCCTGACCTGATAATTGGTCTGAAATTTGGCTATAATGTTCCTTAGAATTTTTACTTTGGGATCTGTTTCCTGAGGTGATCGGTGGACTCTTTCAATTCCTATTTTACTCTCTGGCTTCAGGATATCAGGGTAGTTTTCCTTGATAATTTCTTCAAAGTTTCTGTCTAGGTCCACTTTTTGATTATGACTTTGAAGTAGTCCAATGATTCTGATATTGTCTCTCCTGGATCTATTTTCCAGGTCAGTTGTTTTCTCCATGAAGTATTTTATAATTTCATTTAATTTTTCATTTTTTGAATTTGATTGATTCATGATGTCTCATAGAGTCATTAGCTTCCACTTGCCCAATTCTAACATTTAAGGTGTTTTTCCTTAATTAGCTTTTGTATTTCCCTTTTCATTTGGCCACTGTACTTTTTAAGGAGTCATTTTCTTCAGTGGATTTTTGTATTTCCATTTCCATTTGGCCAATTCTACTTTTTAAGCAATTTCCTAAAACTGTTGAGTCTCTTTTCATCATTCTTTTGTGTCACTCTCATTTCTTTCCCCAATTTTTCTTCTACCTCTTCTATGATTTTTAAGCTCCTTTTTGGGCTCTTCTATGAGTTCTTTCTGGGTGTGAGATGACTTCCAATTTTTCTTTGGGGTTTTGTCAGTAGGTGTTTTGACATTGTTGTTCTCTTCTCAATTTGTGTCTTAATTTTCCCTCTCACCATAATTACTTTCTATGTCAGGTTCTTTTTTCTTGTGTTTTGTTCATCTTTTTTTTTGCCTTTTTCCTTCCTTTTGAATTTCAACTCTGCTCCCAGGGTGGAAGGGGCACGATCTCAGAGTTCTTGTGCTAAAGACCTCTCTTGTTGCCCTGAGTCCCAAGGTGGTCCCTGCTGTCTGGTAGTGTGCTGAGTTGGTGTGGTGGGGGTTGATTGGAGGTGCTGGAGGCTGTAGGGGTCTGGTAGCTTACCTGGCTCTGAGCCGGAGTCCCAGCCATGGTGTCTGGTGTTTTCTGAGGCTGGGTGGGGTGTTTCTGTATTTCCCGGTGGCTAAACTGAAATATGTGGTGGTCTGGTCTCTGGAGGCTGCCTGTTTGCCCAGGGTTATTCTGAAGTTTGATGGGGCATGGTGCTGGCTGGTGGCTGCTTCTTTTCTCAAGCACCCATAGGGTTGGTGTCTACCTATTTTCCTTGAGCTGTGCTGAAGCATGTGGAGTTCTGTACACTGGAAGATGCCTTTTTGTCCTGGGCTATACTGAGTGATGTGATGGTCTTGAAGGATGCCTATTTGCCCAGGGTTGTGATGTAACACATGGCAGTCTGGCTGTTGGTGGATACCTATTTGTTTGAGGCTACACTTAAGAATATGGTGGTTCTTGGAGCTGGAGTCTGTTGATTCCTCTGGTTATGCTAAGGCACATGGGGGATGGGGTTCCTAGTGTTGTTATTTGCCTGCTCCATCACACTGGGGCTCAGGATCTCCCTCTGGTTTGCTGAGTTGGTGCTTGCTGGGATGTTTCCAATCCTGTATTCTGCTTCCCTTTCACTTGAGTGAGGTGGACCTTTCTTACCAATCCTCCAAGTTTCTTGGTCTAAAAGATTGTTTTACCCCATCTTTTTGCTGTTTCTGCTCTTCCTGCATTTGTTTTAGAGCCTTATATTATGGTTGTCAGGAGATGAGTATGGAAGAGTTATAGCTATTTATTGCTTGTTTTTCCATCTTGTATCCCAGAAGTGATCTTCTAAAACTTAATTTTGATACAATATGTTATCACCTTAATAAGTGGACTTTGTGTTTTATACCTGTTACAATTTAACACAACTACACAAACACTCATACAAGATAATTTTGCTTAACCTAGTTTTCTCAGATGTCCAAGAAAAGAAAACCTTTAACTGGATCCCTTCAGACTTGCATGAGGAGATTTCATAAATTTTAGGTATAAAGCCTACAAGGAATTAACTTACTGCTATAGAGCTTTCCTTACAAACAGAAAACTAATAATTCTATGCAACCCATGTAGTTTGAGTGATATTAAGTGCTAAAAAGAAACACATAATATAGGCAAAAGACATTTCCAGTGAAAACTATATGTCATAAGTGTGTCAAGAACAAAAATACTGACTACTAAGCATTTATTTAGAAATTTCTATTTCAATTACCCTTGTGCAATGTTGTTTACTTTTACATTTACATTTTTTTTCTTGAGATAATCTTCACATGAAAGGCATCACCTGTGAGAGCCTGCCTATTGCTTCCAATACTCTCATCAAGAATATCCTGTTGAAGAAGACTTCCCATAATACATTTACATAAATGCGAAAGTAAGCATATGTGTTAGAAGTTAAAGATATTCTCTTGGTCAGTCACTATTGGCTTTTTTGAAGTTTTTTGGTCTTTATTAATTTGTTTGTTTACTTTTACTTTACAAGATTCAGTTCCATAATTCCTTGAGTTTCAAATTTTCTCTCCCTCATGCCCCTCCCCACCCCGCTCCCCAATAGTGGCATACAATCAAGTATAGTATCTGCAAATACTTTGACATAAGACATTAGTCAGGGTATAAAGAAGGATTGTATCAGATGGAATGAACAATGGGAAAGAAGAAACAAAACCAAACAAGAACAAGAAAAAGAGCAGGTATTTTACTTCAATCTGATTCAAACTCAGTTCTTTCTAGTTCTTTCTCTGTATATAGACATCTCTCTCCATCATGAGTCTTTTGGGGTTGGCTTATAACCCTGCATTGCTGAGAAAAGTCCAGTCTATCAAAGTTGGTCTTCACACATAGATTGTGTCTGTAATTGGGTACAAATTTCTTCTCGTTCTACTTTTCTGGCTCAGCATCAGTTCATATAAACCTCTCCAGGTAAATATGAAGTCCATCTGGTCCTCATTTCTTACAGCACAATAGTATTACATGAATATACCACAACTTGTTCAGCCATTCCCCAATTGATGGGAACCCCCTTAATTTCCAATTCTTTGACACCACAAAAAGAGCTGCTATAAATATTTTGGTACATATGAGTCTTCCTCCCACTTCTATGATCTCTTTAGGAAACAACCCTAGAAATAGTATTGCTGGGTCAAAGGATATTAAATTATTTATAGCCCTTTGGCCATAATTCCAGATTTTTCTCCAGAATTATTGGATCAGTTCACAACTCCACTAGCAATGCATCAGTGTTCCAATTTTTCCACATCCTTTCCAGCATTTGTCATTTTCCTGTTTTGTTATCTTAGAATCTGACTGGTGAGATGTGGTACCTCAGAGTTGTTTTGATTTGCATTTTTCTAATCAATAGGGATTTAGGGCATTTCTTCATGTGCTTATAGATATCTTTCATTTCTTCCTCTGAAAATTACCTGTTCATATCCTTTGACCATTTATAAATTGGGAAATGACTTCTATTTTTTATAGATTTGACTCAATTCTCTGTATATTTTAGAAATGAGTCCTTTATCAGAGACGTAGGTTGTAAATATTCTTTCCCAATTTTCCACTTCCCTCCTAATCTTGGCTACATTGGCTTTGTTTGTACAGAAGCTTTTCAATTTTATGTAGCCAAAATTATGCATTTTGCATTTTATGATGCTCTCTAATTCTTGTTTGGTCATAAAGTCTTCCCCTCTCCACAAATCTGACAGGTAAACTATTCCTTGCTTTCCCAGATTCCTTACAGTATCAGCCTTTATAACTAGATCATGCACCCATTTAGACTTTATTTTGGTATATGGTGTTAGATAATGGTCTATGCCCAGTTTCTGCCATACTATATTCCAATTTTCCTAGCAGTTTTTGTCAAATAGTGAGTTCTTATCCCAAAAACTGGTGTCTTTGGGTTTATCAAATAATAGATTAATAAATAATTGACTGCTGAGTCTCATGCACCCAATCTATTATCACTACTGGTTTTAATGAGATCTAAGACTTTTTTCTTATTTTTTATGTTCCTTTCCTTTAAAAACCTTGTGATTTTATCATAATATTCCATCTTGTTCCTAGCACATATTTTAATGTACTGCTCTAAATGCCATTCTACTCTGTGGTGTTAAAATTCAAAGGTTGCATTCCCCAATATCCCTCATCATTAAAAGTGTTGATTATGACAATCTTGTAGATCTTTTCAATTTTCCTATAATTTTCATCCTTATGTGTCCTTGGGATGATTTTACTTATTTTAGGATAGCTTGCCAACCTTTACATTAGTTTTATACTTAATAGTTGCTCTCTATTTAAGGAGGTGACATTGTTCATATAATATAATAATTCTTCTGTGCAAGTTTCTACAAATAAGTTTATTTTGTGACCTGGTGTTGGCCTTGGATGCCATATCTCTTTGCTTAGCAAGGAACTAAAGTGTTCAAAGATTAAAGTATTTTTTAGCCTGTTTTGGTCTCTTTCTTATATCAAGATCTTTTTCTCAGTTTAATTTCTTTATAAATTATTTTACTCCATGTCTATGTCCTCTCTTCTATCCATAATTCATTTTAGCTAGGAATAATTTATTAAAATAGGTTAGAAAGCTCTAACAATCACATTCAGACTGCATTTAAATAGTTGATTCAGCAATGACCCCCTCACTTATACTGAGTCATTATCTGTCTACTAAAATATATCGATTGTTTTTGGTGTGATATTATTGACTGGTTGGCATGTTTAGGGCATTTTTCCTCTTTTATAGAGGGAGCTAGGTGCTGCAGTGGATTAAGTGCTAGATGGACTTGAAGTCAAGAAGACAAGTTCAAATCTAGTCTCAAATACTTCCTGGCTGTATGACCCTGGAAAAATTCTTTAAATTCTGCCTCAGTTTCTTCAGCTGAGGAATAGGGATATTACATCCTACTTCATAGGATTATTTCAAGGATCAAATAAGATAATATTTATAAAGAGCTTAGCACAGTGCCTGGTATATAGAAGGCATTTAAGAAATACTTGTTCCCCTTTCTTTACTTTCCAATCAAACAGAAATACCTGGTATTCCTAGTATACAATATTCCATCTCCACTCCCCATGCCTTTGTCCAGACTATATCCCAAGTTGGGGATGGTCCCCTTCATTCCTACCACTTGGATTCCCTTGCTACCCTCAATATTCAACTAAATTTCAGAATATTCTTCATGGTGCCTCAGTTAATGTTTTCTTTAATTTACTTAGTACTCTTACTTATCTGTATATATGTTGTATTCTTTTCTTATACCAAGTAGAAATATAAATCCCTTGAGGTCAGAGAGTATTTTTTTCCCCTTTTTGTTTTTATCCTCAGAAGTTAGTAGACATGTAAAAATGTTTTGAAATGTTGAAATAACCAACTACTCTTGGTGTCTGCCTACATATAATTCACTATTTTCTACTGCCTTTCCTCTCTCTAAAAGCAAAGCAATGCCAGAACCAGAAAAAAATCACATTTTGATTTGTTCCTTATAAACTCAAAGGGGACATAATATTTCTTATTATGTTTGGAAGTAAATCCCTGACCTAAGAGGTGCTGATTGTGTTTCCTACTGTGTCTACTTTATGGGGAAGGCTATATACTGTATTCTTTAAAACAAACCAAAAAACCCCACAAAAATGGAAAGCAGGGTAATAAAAGTATGTATGTATTTTTTTTATTTGCTGTTCAAATGGTCTATAGAGTGCAAGAATGTTGAGCACCTATCACCCACTTTTATTGCAATGCAATGGTACAAAAAAGTTTGCAATTCTTTCAATGTAGGGAATTCATTGGAAACTAAGACATGCTCCAACTTTCACAGCCATTAGCATTTGTATTATAAGCAAGAAGTTAAAAAAAATCCAAGGACTATGTTTTAGGGATTTTACTTTGGACTCAGAATAAAAGAACAGAATTGTTGTTGCTATGCTCTTGAATTGAAGTACCCTTGGTAATAGATTTTGCAAGATCTATTAATCACTAGACAAAACTTGACATTTACTGTTGGCCTCAGTGAGGACTGGAAGAAGGACAGGTCAATTTGATGCTAAAATCAGCAGAGACAATAACATTATTGCCAATATTGTTATCATCCTGGCCTGCCTCACTTTTTCTTAGCTTCAGAGTGTTACTTCTCCTGGGACCCTCTTCCTCTTGAGAGACTCTTCTAATAGAAACATGGGGCATGCTTAATAAGTCCAAATCTGTTCTTAGAGCCACAGTTTCCCATACTGTATATTATAAGTGACAACCCTATACCCCGCCCCGCCCTCTCTATCCAAGAGATTAAAATTGTCTGCATAGATGTTTCTAACTTTGAACTACAGTTTGCTCACCAATTTATCTCTACACATAAGATTACTTTTATGTTCAGTTAATTGCTCAGTGCAAAATGTCCAAGTAAAGAACTGGGGAAACCCTACTAAGCACAGTGTTTTCCATGGCATAAAATATGTTTACCATGTGGGGTTGAAAATGTGGCTGTTACTTTCCATATAATTTCATGACAGAAACCAAAATATTATAAAGACATTTCTAGCATTGAAAAATGACTTGTTAGACTTTTTGCTGTCAGCAAGCACAATGCCAGTGTGGATATCTCCTAAAGTCAATTGCTTATTAATTCCATAACCATAATTATTCACAGAAAGGAATTAGCTGAAAAGATCTCCAAGGTCTAACCAGTACACAAGCAGGAATCTTCTCTAAGACGTACCTAAATGATTGTCCTCCAAATACCTTTAAATAATGACTCTAAACAAATTCCAGAGCAACAGAACACACAAGAAGATAAAGTAAAACTATTTTCCAGCACAAGAGAACTTAGAAGTTAAGCAGGAAAAATCCATTGTACCAGGGTAAGGAGTGCAGTGAGCACAGGCCACAGCAAACCAGAAGTAGACCTCAGGGAAACTGAATCAGTGGCAGTAGTCACAGTTTCCAGACCTCTCAGACCACAGACACCAAAAATAACTTAGGAAGTCATCAGGAAAAGTTTGTCACACCAAGGCGAAAGTGACACAGAGGATAGTACAGGTCAAATCAGCACAGCCCCAGCCCGAGAAAACCATGAACAGGCCTTGGTAATCACTGAATCAGCAGTGGCAGTAGCTACTTCTGGACCTCTCAACCCATAGATAGTAAGGCTGTCAAACAACTGAACAAAAGAAGATTGCGGGGATCTCCTTGTTAGCACTGAGACTGGACTCTCTGTTGCTTTGCCCATACACAGATCTAAGTCACAGTCCTGGGTAGCAATCCCAGGACAAGGAGGAGCACTAGTAAACCAGAGCTTAAAGCCATAGTGGAGCGAGGGACTCTCATCACAGTTCCAGGGCAGAAAAGAGTACTTGTGCTTACTCACAGATCAGAGCATGGACTGTGAAAGTAGTACATACTGGGGTGGCTGGGTAGCACAGTGAATAGCACTCTGGCCCTCAAGTCAGGAGGACCTGAGTTCAAATCCAGCCTCAGACACTTGACACTTACTAGCTGTGGGACCTTGGGCAAGTCACTTAATCCCAATTGCCCTGCCTTCCACCCTCCAAAAAGCAAAAAAAAAAAAAAAAAAGTAAATACTTCTCCTTAGATCTTACCACCTTAGAAGAACTGAAAACTTACAGGTCCCTAGAAGTATCTCTGAAAATAGCTTCACAAAATCCCTGAAGTTTGGGAAGGTGCATCCTCTACCCTGGAAGCAGAGCCCTACTTTAACAAAGAACTAAAAGTTATGAAATAGGCTGGGGAAATGAGCAAACAATAAAAAATCCTGACCATAAAAAGTTAACATTATAACAAGGGAAAAATAATACTCAGGATAAAGGATAAAAAAATACTCAGAAGAAGAAAACAAAGTCAAAACTTTTATCCAAAGCCTCCAGGAAAACTATGAATTGGTCTGAGGTCATGGAAGAAGTCAGAAAGGGATTTTGGAAATCAAGCAAGAGAAAAAATTAGAAAAGAAATGAGAATGATGCAAGAAAATCATGAAAAATTAGTCAACACCTTGATAAAGAAGATGCAAAAAATTCACTAGAGAAAAAAACTCCTTAAAAAGTAGAATTGGACAAACAGAAAAGGAGGTAGAAAAACTCATTGAAGAAAATAATTCCATAAAACTTAGAATTGAAGGAATGGAAGCTAATGACTTTATGCGAAATCAAGAAATTATAAAACAAAAGCAAAAGATTGCAAAAAGAAAACAATGTGAAATATTGCATTTGAAAAATAAATGACCTGGAAAATAGATATAGGATAGAAAATTTAAACATTATTGAACTACTCAAAAACCATGATCAAAAAAAGAGCCTAGATATCATCTTTCAAGGAATTATCAAGGAAAACTTCCCTGATACTTTAGAAATTGAAATAATCTATTGATCACCTCTTGAAACAGATCCCAAAATTAAAACTACAAGATATATTATGGTCAAATTCTAGAGCTCCCAGGTCAAGTAGAAAATACTGCAAGCAGCCAGAAAGAAAAAAATAATCCAAGTATCATGGAGCCACAGTCAGAGTAACATAGGATTTAGCAGCTTCTATATTAAAGAATTTGAGGACTCAGAATATGATATTCTAGAGGGCAAACAAAGGAGCTATGACTACAACCAAGAATCACCTACCCAGAAAAAATGAGTATAACCCTTTTGGAGGAAAAATGTACTTTCAAGCATTCTTAATGAAAAGACCAGTGCTGAATAGAAAATTTGACTTTTAAATACAATCCCTAAGAGAAGCATTAAAAAGTAAACAGGAAAAAGAAAGCATAAAAGACTTAATAAAGTTAAACTGTTTACATTTGTACATGGGAAGATGGTATTTATAGTTCATAAGAACCTAATTATTAGGGTAGTTAAGAGTATATATAGATAGAAGGGAGAAGTGTGAGTTGAATATGAAGGGATAATATCTAAAAAAATAAAATTAAGAGATGAAAGAAGAATGTATTGGGAGAAGTGGAAAGAGAGAGGTAGAATTGGGGCAAATTATTTCACATGAAAGTGGTAAGAAAAAATTGCCTACTCCCCTCCCCCAGTGGAAGGGAAGAGGAGGGAGATGACAAGGAATGAAGTTTATTCTCATCAGAATTGGCTCAAAGAGGGAAAATCATATACATGCAAATGGATAGAGAAATCTATCTTACCCTATAGGAAAGTAGGAGGGGAAGGGAATAAGAGAAGGGAATGTGGGAGAAGGGAGGGCAGATTGAGGCAGGGGGCAATCAGAAACAAAACCATTTCAAGGAGGGACAAGGTGAAAGTAGAGAGAGAATAGAATAAATCAGAGGGATAGAATAGGGGAAGTAAAGTTACCAATAGCAATTATGAAAATAAAAATTTGAAACAAGTTTCTTTGATAAAGGTCTCATTTCTTAAACATATAGAGAACTGTATCAAATTTATAAAAATAAGAGCCATTTCTCAACTGACTAATGAACTAAAGATATGAACAGTAGAAATGCAAATTAAAACAATTCTGATGTACTACCTCATACCAATCAGATTGGGTAATTGGACAGAAAAGGAAAATGAGAAATGTTGGAAGGGATGTGGGAAAATGAGACATTAATGCACTGTTATGTGGATGTATGCAGTATGAACTGATCCATTCTTTTTTTTAAAAAAAATTATTTATTTTTGCTTTTTGGAGGGGGGAAGATAGGACAATTGGGCTTGTGACTTGCCCAAGGTCACATGGCTAGTAAGTGTTAAGTGTCTGAAGCTGGATTTGAACTCAAATTCTCCTGACTCCAGGGCCAGTGCTCTATTCACTGTGCCACCTAGCTGTCCCTAGGACATTCTTTAGAGCAATTTGGAGCTATGCCCAAAAGGCTATAAAACCATATATAAACTTTGAGCAAGTAATGCCTCTACTAGGTCTGTATCCCAAAAGAGATTAAAAAAATGGAAAAGGACCTATGTGTACAAAAATATTTATAGCAGCTCTTTTCTAATGACAAAGAATTAGAAATAGAGGGGATGTCCATCAATTAGGGAAATGACTGAACACATTGTGGTATGTGATTATGATGGAATACTATTATGATGTAAGAAATGATGAACAGGATGCTCTCAGAAAAACATGGAAAGACTTAAATTAGCTGATGCAAAGTGAAATGTACTCTGTATGAAGTTAACAGCAATATTATAAGATGATCAGCTGTGGATAACTTAGTTATTCTCAGCAATAGAATGATCCAAGATTACTCCAAAGGACTCAAGATGAAAAATACTATTCATCCCCAGAGAGAGAACTAATATTGTCTGAATACAGATTGAAGCTTACTTTTTATTTTTCTTTAGGGTTTTTTTTTGTCTATGTTTTCTTTCACAACATGGCTGTTATGGAAATGTCTTATATGACTGTAATGCGAATGTAAATTTTAAAGATCTTCCCTGCCCCTAGGCTAAAGTGCACCT
>NW_027187348.1:18587391-18591568 GCF_028583685.1 Petaurus breviceps papuanus | reverse complement strand
TATATGTCTGACTGATTAAAGTAAGCTTGTTAACCCATTTTGAGTTGATTTCCTTTAACAAAGCAGATCCAAGAACCTGTGGTGGCGGCAAACCCTGAGGACGCTTGGGGTGCTTGCTGCTACAATGACTGACTACACATGTATGACCTATATCAAATTTCTTGCCTTCTCATTGAGGGGAACAGGGGGAGAGGAAGGCAGATAATCTGGAACTCAAAAACTTAAAAGCAAATGTTAAAAGTTGTTTTTACATGTAACTGGGGAAAAATAAAATCCTAAAAATAAGATTTTCAGAGATAGGAAATCACTGTCACAGAGGCAGCCAATTTCACTGTCTTATAGCTCCAATAGACAGTTATTTATATTTAACCAAAATCTGCTTCCTTGAAATTCCCAGCATTTGCTCATATTTCTTCCCTCTGGTGTTCAATGTAGCATGCCAAATTTGTTTTTCTGTATGACAGACCCTCAAATAATTGAAAACAATTATTTATTATGCTACCACTAAGTCTTTTCCAGTGTAAAAATTTTGAATGACTCCAACCAATCCTCTTATAGCACCTTATCATCCAGTTCCTATTCCATTTGACACACTAAATTTGCCAGTGTTCTTACTAAAATGTATTTTAGAACTGATCTCAAAACTTTAGAAATGGGTTGGCTGGGGCAGAGTACAGTAGAAACATCATCTCTTTCATTCCGGTAACTATGGTTCTATTTTTCTGAAAAAAAATTTATTAATGCATTTTATTTTTCATTATTTAAATGCCCTCTTCCCATATACCTGCCTTTTTCCAGAAAGTTGTATCATATACAGATTAAAGGAAAATAAAGAAATGAGAAAACACAAGTAGCAAAACTGATCAAATCTGAAATTATACACAATGGTCTACACCTGTGGACCTCCTTTTTCTACAAAGGAGTGGATGCATTGTTCTGCTTAGCTTAGTGATTATATCTCACTAAAGACATATATCTGTTATATTTCCTCTGCTTCATTTTTGTTTTCCTGAAGTTTTTTCCCCCTTTGTTATATATTTCCCAGTGTTGAGCAATATTGCCTTTTTTCCATCAATTTAAATATCACATTTCTTTTCCATCAATTATCATCCTTTTACCTTCACCAAATAATGGACCTTTCTTTTCTGTACTTTTCTCTTATCCTCAGTATAGCTCAGAAGAGTCCCAGAACTTTTCTGTGGACAATAAGAATTATGATTTAACACTCATAGCCACTTCAAATGTACCATGGTTAAGTAACATCAAGATTCTTAGAAACCTCTTAGATACAGTTAGCACTGTGGTCAGGGGTCTGATGATATTGAAGAATATGAACCAATTCAGCACTTTTAGGTGATAGTACTTAGAGAATTGCCTCTGAGATAAGTTGTAAGCAAGGTTATCTTCATGTGGAGGCAGTAAAAGAACCTGTCAGGTGAAGGATTTAAGAAGTAGCAAGAGTAGAACATTCTAATTGTAATTCTAGTTACCTATCCCTATGAACCTTGGGTGATTATTTTTAGCATCTCCTTATTACTTGTTGTATTAGCAAGCAGGCTAGCACATCCAGAACGACTTGCTAGTACAGGTTCTTTAATCTGCTTTTCTTAAAGTAAAGCAACTTTTAAGGGGTCAATAATTTTATATTAATTACATTCAGTAGTTCAGGGGGAAGGTCAGGTCCCTGAATGTGGAGAAAATACAAGCAGAGAAATTAGCACAAAGACCAACAGACAGGGATCCAACTGTCTGAGTAAAGCAATATTATAATACACTTTATATACATCACTGGCCTGAGGGAGTACAGAAATCTAAGCAGTAAGGGGGCTTTGAAGATAAGGCTACTGAAAGTCTTGACCAGGAAATCAAAAGATCCTTCTCATAAGTGAACCCTCAAAGCAAAATACTAACCTCCCAGAATGTATAACAAAGACATGACATATGATTGGCTGAGTGCTGAGGAGCTTGAAAATCCTCATGCCCCAGAACTTGATTGGAAATTTCCCACAGCCTAGAGCCTGATTAGCTCTGGGCCAGGACTCTATGTGTCTATTAATGGGTAGGGAAGAGCTTCCAATACCCTTAACATTATGCCTGTCAATCAGTCTTTTCTGTGAAGGCTTTCCAGAGGCAGCATAAGTATGTCTCCCAGATTTAGCATTTGCCTGAGAATATATTCCATCTACTTTGACTGTAGTTTGGGAACCTAGAACTTAATTGATGCTATTTATACTGGAAGTTTATGTATCTTAATTTTATGTTTTGGGAAACATTTAGCTGTTTAGGGTGAAGGAAGTAACTTTGGATGAAGGGTCATGTGGTGCATTTAAAAAAAAAGTAGATAATTATTCAAAAATGATTAATGATCCTTTGTTGCTGTTGTTGTTATTGTTATGTCACTTTTCAGTTGTGTCTGAATCTTTGTGACACCATTTGGGGCTTTCTTGTCAAAGATACTGGAGTGACTTGCCATTTTCTTCTCTAAGTTATTTTTCAGATGAGGAAAGTGAGGCAAACAGGGTTAAGTGACTTGACCAGGGTCACACAGGTAATGAGTGTCTGAGGCTAGATTTGAACTCAGGAAGAGGACTCATTCTAACTCTGTAACACCAACATGATATTCACAGTGACTATGTTGGCTTTGAATATGCCAGCATAATTCTGAATCACAAAATATAACAGACTCTCTATGTGAAAGAAAGAAATAAAACATTTATTAAAACACCAGAAAGCTGAATCCCAACACCAGAAAATCAAATCCATCATAGCCACAAAGAAATCTATACACAATAACAATGCAGGGGGCACCACCATCCCCAAGTCTTCCCCCTGCTAGGGCCTTCCCACAAATGAACATTCATAGCTCACTCACAGCTTGCCTCCTGCTTCTTCTCTCTCCCTCAGCTCAACTTTTCCTCAACTCTGCTCTACCCTTCCTGCTCCTCCCTTCCTACTCCACTCCTTCCTGCTCCACCTATTCAGCTAGCTCCTCACACCACAGACTCATGGGACTCAGGCTTTCTTGTGACTCAAGCAGGTCACATGGGCCTATTAATAGATGGGAAAGATCTTCCTATTAAGCAAAAATACATTAACAATACAGACTCCAGGCCCAGTATACTATGTACTGTGCCACCTACATGCCCTGATGACACAGTAATGGAGATAAATCTATCATGAAATTTAACATTTCTTGGAACTAAGGTCATAAGGGATGTAATAAAGTTAAACCATGCTCCATGACTTTTGATGAGGTTTCATAGCTCCTCATATAGCAACAGATATCACATGTATATTTGGCCAAATGAAGTAATTGCATATTAATTCCTTCATCAAATTCCAACCTGGACTCCTACCACATGAGATCTTTATATGCTCTAATGACCTCTTCTCATCATTGTATAGGCACCAACATCTTTCAGTTTAAATATGGCAACCAGAACTTACAGTCTTTTAGTATGATCGAGAAACACATTTCTCCCTTTGTTAATTCATCTAAGTCCACTATCTGGGACAGTATAACTGATAGGCTACTTTTAATCAACAGTACAAAAAAGGAACACCTCTCTCTTCCCTTCCTCATCTCACATCACTCAGATGCCTTCTTCTACTATCTTTTCCTTCACACCCTTCTCACATAAGAAAATGTGCCTTTTCCTAAACAAGACAAATTCCTGTATATGCACAAGTGATATCATTACAATCCACATCCTGTAGATTTCTTCCTCAATAATCTCTACTTTATCACTTATCTTTAAATCTCTCCTTGTCTACTTGTCTCTTCCCTACAAATGTTCCCACATCTCCCCCATTCAAAGAAAACAAAAACCACACTTCATCTTTCTATCCTCAATAGTTATGTTTCCACAACTCTCCTTTGTGTGTGTGTGTATGGCTAAACTCCTTAAGATGCCATCTATACCTGATGCTTCCACTTCCTTTCTTCCACTTCTATTATTAATGAAATCTAGTCACCAAGCTAAGTGGGTAGCTTTTAGTCATCAAAATTTACCTATTTTGAAAAGAGAAGGAGAGGGAGAGTTAGAAGATGAGCTGAGTCATTCAACTAGCTGGATCCCCATTCAGGCAGCTCAGTCTACTCACAGGTTATGTTTGTCCTTTCTTTTATTTTCCTTCCTTCCTTCCTTCCTTCCTTCCTTCCTTCCTTCCTTCCTTC
>NW_027187348.1:18572900-18587381 GCF_028583685.1 Petaurus breviceps papuanus | reverse complement strand
TCCTTCCTTCCTTCCTTCCTTCCTTCCTTCCTTCCTTCCTTCCTTCCCTCCCTCCCTCCCTCCTTTACTTCTTTCACAAAATCTTAAACCCAGTTCACTCTGAAGCTCATACCTTGGACCATAATAGGTCCCTGCCCAAGCTCCAGGGTCTCCCATCACATCCTGGGTCATCTCCAATCATCCTGATAAATATCTGGTCACTGGATTCAGATGGCCCTGGAGGAGAAAGTGAGGCTGGTGACCTTGCACAGCCCTCTCCCACTCAAATAAAAGTCAACTACAAGTCATGTCATAATTTCCCTGATGCCATGGTCCTCTTTGCAGATGAAGGACAAACACACAATTATTAATGACCTGCAGTCTGGCTCCTGACCCTACCTTTCACCTGGAATCATCTCTCCAAAAATTTTAATGATCCTTTAGTCATCAAATCTAATGTACTTTTCTCAGACCTCATCCTTCTTGACTTCTGAAGTCATAGATACTATCATAGATCAACCAATTCTCCCAGAAATTCTTTTGACTCTAGATTTCTATAGTGTTTTTCTATGCTGGTTCTTCTTCTACCTATATGATCAATTCTCAATCTTCCTTTCTGAATCCTTATCCATGCCATTCCTACTAACTATGATAGCTTCTATAACTCTGTCACCATCCCTCTTCTATTCCTTCATATTATTTTTGTTGGTGATTTCATCAGCTCCCATAGATTCAATGATAGGATCTCTACCGAAGACTCACAAATCCACTTATCCAACCTTAACCTTGCTAATACTCTTCAGATTCATGTTGTAAACTGCCCGTCAGACACCTAAAACTGAATATTTCATAGACATCTTAAAATTAACACAGACAAAATGGAACTCTGTTTTTCCTTCCAACCTCTCCTTTATTCTGAGCCTCCCTCTTACTCTTGAGGGGTACTATTCAGTTTGTTACTTAATTGTCATTCTCGACTCCTTATTCCTACTCACTCCCATATCTATACTATTTCTACAAACTTTTGATTATACCTTCATAACATCTCTCATCTATGCCTGGTGCAGGCCCTAATCATCTCACGCTTTGACTTCTCCCTCCTATCCATCATCCACTCATCTATGAAAGTGATCTTTCTAAAGCAAAATCTGACCATTTCACCCTCCTATTCAATAAACAACTCCAGTGACTCAATATTGCTTCTAGGTAAAAATGTTAAATCCTCGGTGTTCAAGGCCTTTCATAACCTAACTACTCCCTAAATTTCCATTCTTCTTCTATCTTCTTCACTCCCATATACTCTGTGATGAAATGATACTATCCCTTTTCTGTTCCTTTAACCAGTTTCATCTTTTGAGGCTGCATATTTTCACTGGTTGTCCCCCAAATCTGGAATGCCCTTCTTTCTCATCTCTACCTCTTGATATTCCTGACTTCCCTTAAGTCCCAGCTAAAATCATACTTTCTATAACAAGCCAATGGCTTATTTTTTATCTCTAATTTATCCTATATATATATATATATTTTTTTTTTTTCCTACATGATTGTTTTCATATTTTCCCCTCATTAGAATATGGTATTCTCAAGAGAAAGAAGTCTTTTTCTTTTCTTTTTTAAAAATGTATTTATTTAGGTTTTAGTTTTCTACATTCATTTCCACAAGATTTTGAGTTACAAATTTTCTCTCTGTCTCTCCTCTGCCCCCCCACCCCAAAATGGTGAGCATAATGGATACCCCTTCCCCTAGTCTGTTCTTTCTTATATACTCCCCCACACTGCCTTACTTTCTTATAGGGGAAGATGGATTTCTATACCTCATTGTCTGTATATCTTTTTTTTTCTTTTCTTTATTTTCCTAGAACTTAGCATAGAGTTTGTAACATTGAAATTGCTTAATAAATGCTTTTTTAATGATTGACAATGAATTGTCAGGATATTGGATGATAGTAATAGTGGTATTACTGAGTGGAGAACAGAAGTACCTATCTCATTTGCTGGACCAATGTCATCTATTATTGATACCTCTCTAGATGATGATGTCATATTTCTCTATCTACCTGGATTACTAATAACTCCTTATTTATTACAATAAGGTCTATTTCTTCCAAAGTTAAATAATTTGAATAGTAGGCAGTGGTTTTCAGGTTCAAGTTCACCTCATCTGTAATAACCTTTTGTATAAGGAATGTTCCAGGAACTTCCTCCAATTAATCTGTCTTTGTAAATAATGCACACTTAGGGATGCCATAAAAAATGGTACTGACAGGAGTTCCTTTGTCAAGGCCTGAAAGACCCCTTATTTTTACCAGATCCCAGTGCAATTTAGCTACTTTTTGTGACATTTTATCAGTGATTTAAGGACCCTGGTATAAATTCCTATTAAAAATTCCAAATCTATAGGAATCATAGCAAGAATTTCACTTTAGGAAGTTTCACCTAGTGATGTATGGCTTATATATATTTTGGATATGTAAATGGTCTATTTCAGTGCTAAAACAAATTCTAATAATTTTCCTGAGTCTGATGGAAAATGCTTTTCTCTAATTTGCAATGTAAGTAATAATGCCATAACCTGATTGAAAGTTTATTTATGTGGAAAATATGTTACTGATCAGGGTGCAAACATACTCAAATTTCATCCATTTTATAACAAATTAATCAAGAAGATAAGCAAAGTCATTAAAAATTAAATACTCTAATGTTGCTAAATTATCATGAAGACCAAAGGACATAACTCGATATTCATAGCTTTCCAATTTTTTTGTAGAAGGCTATCTGCTATTTAACTGCAAGCTGAATCTCATGTGATTTTAAATATTTCCAAACTGAAGTTTATGTGTGTTTACACTGTGATTATTACCAAAAGTGTCAGAAGTGAAATGTAGAGAATAGCAATTTTAGATCATTATTTCATTGAGCCCCTTATAATCTCTATGTGATCAGATGTACTCCTTTTTTAGGGAGAAAGAAAAAGAGCCCTCAATCATAATCAATATGGTAGGGTAAATGATTTATTGTATGTTCATAGGGTTTTCCTCATTTGCTTATTTTGCTCATTTGCAATCATATTCCCAGCTGGGGAAACATTTGATCCATTCTCTTTTTATTAAACATAGTAAGAAATTCTGGTATTCCAAAAAGAATCTGGCCTTCATGGTCCTTCATTGTAGCAAGTAACCCAGGTAAAAGTTACTGCCATATCTCTAATTCCAGCTGACTGGAGCTACATATTACAGTCATTCAACATCATTTCTTTTTTTTATTTCTTTATTTAATTTATTTTTTTTTCCTTTTAGTGTACAGGATTCAATTCCACAATTCCTTGAGTTTAATTTTGTCCCTCTTCCTTTTCCCCCCCCCCCCCATGGCAGCATATAGTCAAGTATAGGATCTGTAAATACTTTCACATTATACATTAGTCAGGTTATAAAGATGGATTGTATCAGATGGAATGAAAAATGACAAAGAGGACATAAAACCAAACAAGAAAAGGAAGAAGATCAGGTATTTTGCTTCCATCTGGATATAAACTCAGTTCTTTCTAGTTCTTTCTCGGGATGCACACATTTCTCTCCATCATAAGTCTTTTGGGATTGACTTATATCACTGCATTGCTGAGAAGAGTCCACTCTATCAAAGTTGGTTATCACACATACATTGTGTCTGTAATTATGTACAAATTTCTCCTGGTTCTACTCTTCTCACTCAGCATCAGTTCATATAAGCCTCTCCAGGTAAATATGAAGTCTGCTCCTTGTTTCTTATAGCACAACAGTATTCCATAGCATGCATATACCACAACTTTCCATTCCCCAGCCATTCCTCAATTGATGGGCACCCCCTTAATTTCCAATTCTTTGCCACCACAAAAAGAGCTGCTATACACATTTTTGTACATATGGGTCGTCCTCCCACTTCTATGATCTCTTTGGGATATAACCCTAGGAGTGGTATTGCTGGGTGAAAGGATATGAAAGTATTTATAGCCCTTTGGGCATAATTCCAGATTGCTCTCCAGAAAGTGTGGATCAGTTCACAACTCCACCAGCAATGCATTAGTGTTCCAATTTGCCCACATCCTCTCCAGCATTTGTCATTTTCCTGTTTTGTCATCTTAGCCAATCTGACTGGTGAGATGTGGTACCTCAGAGTTGTTTTGATTTGCATTTCTCCAATCAATAGTGATTTAGAGCATTTCTTCTTGTGCTTATAGATATCTTTAATTTCTTTCTCTGAAAATTGCCTGTTCATATTTTTTGACCATATATCAATTGGGGAATGACTTTTATTCTTATAAATTTGACTCAATTCTCTGTATATTTTAGAAACGAGTCCTTTGTCAGAGCTATAGGTTGTAAAGATTCTTTCCCAATTCAAAATCATTTTTTAGAAAGCTTCCATTTTTTACCGTTGTTTCTTTGACTAAGTCAAGTTAGAGCTCTAATATTCACTAAGTATCTTCACATCTTAATCTTTTTTTCTAATTTGATATCGATTTTATTTTGTCTCCTATGAATTAATTGTGTGCTGCACATATACCGTTGACTTTCAAATGACTCCTTCATCATTTACTAGTCATTATTTGTTGTTAAAATATGGTAAACTAATTGTATGAGCAATTTTGTTCCATGTATGCCATATACAGTAGATTCTGACTTTTTTCTTGAAGAAAATATTAATCACTTATTGGCATAAGTAATTCTGAAGAGTCTGTGAATCCCTTTCTTTTGTTTATCAATCTTGAATCATATATTCCATTTTTTTCTCTTCTTCCCTTTGCCAGTCTTTGCATTGAAGTCACCAAGAACCAAGGTACATGTTGAGCTCACTTGGAAGAAGTAAATTGAATTATTCATGGAATTTTTCTACCTTCTCATGATCTTCAGCAGATGTTGATGCTTAACCAATTATTTTCATGGTAGTTTTTTTTCTGCTTATGTTTCCTATGGGCGAATGAAAGTCACT
Organism: Petaurus breviceps papuanus; assembly: GCF_028583685.1. NCBI lineage: Eukaryota > Metazoa > Chordata > Mammalia > Diprotodontia > Petauridae > Petaurus > Petaurus breviceps. The sequence continues at coordinate 18,582,437 of NW_027187348.1, read as the reverse complement.
GTGACCAAGTGTCCCATTGAATTATAATTTTTGTTGCCTTTATAAGTTAAAAAATTGCCAATTATTTATTTGTATCTGCTTGCTCAGATCAGTCTTATATCTTGTGATATTATTTATAGTCAAAGTGTATAATTTTTACATGGTTTGATTCTTCTAGTAGCACGTCTACTTTGAATAAACTCTCACATTGAATGTGCCAACAATTAAATTAATGTTTATAAATGAGTTATATCCAAAAAATGAAGACAATAAACACTAAGATGAGTTGTATAGAAATCAGTTCCAATAACAGTTTAGTGAAGGAAGAGATGAATTTTACCAGAATAGTGAGAGTAGTCTTCATGAACAAAGGGTAAAATTTTAATTGGACTTTGAAAATGGCCTTTGGAGGATTTGGATGGGCAAAGAGAGGTGATATGATATTGAATAGCAGAGGACTAGCATGAATAAATGCATACAAATAGGTATGAAAATGATGTATTTAAGTGGTTATAGTCTATAGGGGAACATAAGACAATATAAAAGGAGAGTATAAAGGTACATCAGAGAGGTTCAAACTGTGTGTTCATATCAAACATGAATTTAAGGACTTTCAGTTTCTTCAAATTGAACAAATACTTTGTAAAAACTTATTTTCATTTTCTAAAATATAAACTCATGCTGCACATGAATTTGACAAAAATTTTAATGACAAATAGGTAATTTGGAACTCACAGCTCACATGAAAAACATATGATATGACTCTCCAGAATACTCTGCCCAGAATACTTTTCTACTTTCTTTGTGCATTTGGTTGGCAGGTTCTATATCAGGAAAAATATTTAAGTATAGTGATAGAAAGTAGTTCATGTATTTATGAGACAAAGAGAATGAAAGAAAGTAGAGAAAGAGGGAGAGAGAGAGAAGACAGAGAGACAGACAGATAGATAGAATTGGATTTTTATATATGTCTCTGTAAGATTCAGCAAATTATCTCATTTACAGAAAATTTATGGCACAGAAGAGGCTTGGGTTCTTAAAAGCTATGTAGAAGCAGAGTGCAAGCTCTGGCAAATTCTTTCATACTGGGAAAATTTCAATCATAACCATGGTGATAAACTATGTGGGTCTATCATTAAAGGCCTAAATTTGGAGATTGGCCATCAAGAAATAGTTTATTTTAATTACAATAATCACTCTTGAAATTGCCTATTTAGGGAAAGATTATAATCTGTTTAGCAAGAGGTCCTCCACTAATGAAATTACATATCTTTTCACTTTTATGTTATGACACAGCATATTTCTATAAATGGAAGTATGGGAATGGCCCATACGGATCCAGAAAGAAGCAATAAGTGTGAAGCTTAGGAATCTTAACACTACATTTGGTTCACTTTCGTTCTTTCTTCCTTTTTGTGGAATTTCAGTGGCTTATTGCCAAAACCTCATAGTCCAAAAGAAATATCAGACCTGGAAAGTGTCAAAAACAACAAACAAGGCAAGCTCAAAAACTTGTTTTCCAAGACTATTCCTAAGGGTTTTGCTTTTACAACTTCTTCCTGCTCTTTTGGCTGATTCACTAGACCATAGTCAGGAGAACTAATGAGTTTGTGTCACTGACCAAGGGAAAAAGCCAGCTCGTGAAAAGGATTAGCACTAACTCCCCGACAGAAGAAAACAATCAAACCATTGGTCAAAATCCCTGGCTGTCCTCCCTTTCCCTTAGGCCCTTGGCTGCCACTTAGTTAAAAGGCAAAGTCTAGGACTGATTTGTAAGAAACAACCAATAAAGTGGTTCCATTTAAATCAACTTTGCTTCCCTTCTTTTTTTTTTCCCCAGCAGAACATATAAAATTAGCTCCAGTATTTCAGACCCCAAAGTTGTGTAACCTAATGATACACTCAGATCCAGAAGACATTTACTATCTTTCTGAAAGCTCTATATAAACCCTGGATATAGATTTCTACTTTTTAATAGATTAAGGTTTAAGTACTCTGACATCTTCATGTTCTTTCATTGTAGTTGCCTTTTTTTTTCTTCCACCGTTATATTCGAATCTTAAAGTGTTAGAGGTTCACCCTTACTTTAGGTTGTGCAATGTGCTATCCAAAATAAAGATTTTACACAGACATTTAATAGTAAATAATGTTACACAATACATGCAGATTAAAAAAAAACCCTCAAATATGCCCATCAATAAAATGAGGAATTGTTGAAACAGTGTAAAATATTTTGAAAGAGAGAGTTTTGGTGACTTTACTAACTTTGTAACTAATTAATTACATGATTTTGGAAATTTTGGTTAGATTTTAATTTCTATTTATTCCTTTTTAAAAAAAACATTTATAACCCTGAATGCTAGATTTTAGATAAGGCAAAGTGCTTACCTTTATGGAGAATACAGTCCAAAGCCATGAGCTTTGATTCTTCCCCTTAAAAAAAAAAGAATTATACAGATTTTAAGTTTAGAATGGAGGGAAATCTCCCAAAATTTCCTTCAATATTCTTTCAACTTTGAGATTATTAGAATAAACTCCAGAGTGTGAATTTCAGACCTATAGTTTGTGACCTAAATGGCTGCTACCTTTTCTATATTGTATACATAATATAAAAAAGATTTTACAAAAAAAAAGTGACCATTTAGGTCAAAGGATATGAACAGATATTTTTTAGAGGAAGAAATTAAAAATATCTGTAAGCATATGAAAAAATGCTCTAAATCACTATTGATTAGAGCAATGCAAATCAAAACAACTCTGAGGTACCACATCTCACCAGTCATATTGGCTAAGATGACAAAACAGAAAAATGATAAATGTTGGAGAGGATGCGGAAAAAATTGGCACACTAATTAATCGGTGGATCTGTGAACTGATCCAACCATTCTGGAGAGCAATTTGGAACTATACTCAAAGGGTTATAAAAAAAGTGCATAACGTTTGACCCAGCAATACCACTTAAAGGGCTGTATCCCAAAGAGATTATAAAAGTGGGAGGAGGACCCCTATGTACAAAAATATTTATAGCAACTCTTTTTGTGGTGATAGAGCTGGAAATCAAGGGGATGCCCATCAATTGGGGAATGGCTAAACAAGTTGTAGTATATGAATATGATGGAATACTATTGTGCTATAAGAAAAGAGGAGCAGATAGACTTCATAATAGCCTAGAGAGACTTATATAAACCGATGCTCAGTGAGGGGGTATCTGAGAAATTTGAGCAATCAAAAATAATGTGAGGAATTTGTAGAGTTGGTTACTTTTATGAAAAGGTATGATCATTCATTGAACTGAAGACCTATCTGTAATCTTATTTCTGACATTTACAGGAGTCCAGAAAAAAAATAGTGGGAGCTACTCCAGGGAATCATTAAAAACCATCAGAGAAAGCAGTCAATTCTTTGTCCTTACTTACAAGGTATTCTATTATTGTAAAAGAAAAATTCAAGAAATCAATCTTCAACTAAAAATCTTAAAACTTTCCCAGTAAAACTGATTTGTACAAATGGATAAAGACACAGAATAATAAGTCAAAAATGGGAAACAAACTTCCATGAAAATCTGTGCATGGTAAATTCTAGTGAGAATGAAGAATGTGACTTTAAGGTCTTTAAGTGCCTGTGGGAAAAGTCTTGGCAGACCAGACAAGGGATAGCCTTTCTCACTAAGGAAACAAAGGGTAAAGCTAGCAATACCAAGGAATAAGAATTATTGAGACCTCTTTGTACAGTGAAGGAAGAATTGTAGTATCAGTGCAGCAAGAAGGACTGATGTAGGCTCCCTTGCATGTCAGAGAAGCTCATTCTTCAAATCATTCTCCTAGTCACTCCTTTTCTTCTCCCCTAACTTAAAGGTAAGTCTAAAAGGAGATGAGATTAAGAGCCCTACCAAACCAAATCTACTTTCATTAGAAACTAAGGATCTTGGACTCCATTTTAACTTAAACAAGATTAGGGATGACTATGTAGGGGAACAAAATAGTGAAAGACTGGCAATGAGTCAGCTGGGGCAGTGAAGAATGAGTAGAAAGGAAACCTATTTTCATGTTCATGGGAGATTTGATGTATTGACTTCTATTCATGTCACAAATATCCTATTGGGTATTTCAAACTTGATGTACTAAAGATATTCCAAACTCAATATTTTCAAAAGTGGACTCATCTTTTCCTACAAACTGTTCCTTCTCCAAAACTTTCCAATTTTTGTCAAAGATACCATCATCCTTTTAGTCCCCCCATTAATAACCTTCTAAGTGACTTCAACTCCTCATTTTTCTCCCCACATACCCAACATTATCATATTGAATGACATAGCATATGTACACACATATCTATTATAATATATTATATAAATTAATACTATATATATCTTCTGCAATATATTTTATATGTGACCCCTTCTCTCTACTTTCATAATTGCTACCCTGCTTTAGGCATAGAAATAATGACTTTCTTCTAGATTATTGTAACAATTTACTATTTAATCTGCCTCTTTCAAATCTTTCCATATTATAGTCCAGACTACATATTGCTGCCAGGATAATTTTATTTAAGTGAAGTCTAACAATGTAATTCCTCTATGCAATCAACTCCAGTAGCTTCCTGTTGCAATTCATATATATTTTAACTCATTTCTTTAACTTTTTAAGACCTTCACAACTTTACTCCAACCTATCTTTTCAGCATCATTTGACATTACTCTCTGTACTTTCTGATCCAGCCAAGCTAGCTTTTTTTTGTTCCTGAGACGTGGCGCTTCATCCTCTGCCACTGTGTCTTTGAAATAGTCATGCTCCACACCTGGTATTCACTCTCACCTCACCTCCCCCTTAGAGAATCTTTTTCCTTAAAGACTGAGCTCAAACACTGCCTTATACACAAAGCCTGTTCTGATTCTCCCAACTGCTAGTGCCCAAACTATGTTGTATTTAATTATTTCGTATTTATTCTTCATATACTTATTTTCGTACTTGTTCTCTCCCCCATGAGAATGTAACCTTCTTAGTTAAGTTATCTCATTCTTTCTATTGGTGTTGTATTGGAGAAGGAAATGGTAAACCCTTCCAGTGTCTTTGCCAAACCCCATAACAGGGTCCCAAAGTATCAGATATGCCTAAGCCACTGAACAACTCTAGTTTGCATCATCAGTGCTAGAATGATATTTAGTATATAGCATGTCTTTAATAAATGCTTCTTGAGTGACTGACACAGCTAAACTTTTTTCAAAATATGCAATCCCCCAGCTTATCTATTATTTAATATTTCTTTTTTTTTAAGCAATTGGGGTTAAGTAACTTGCTCAAGGTTACACGGCCAGTTATTTCTGGGTGTGGTGCTGAGTGTCTGAGCCCAGGATTCAATCTCCAGGTCATCCCAATACTGGAGCTGGTGCTCCTAAGCAATTGGGGTTAAGTAACTTGCTCAAGGTTACACAGCCAGGTGTTTCTGGGTGAGTGCTAAGTGTCTGAGCCTTGGATTCGATCTCCAGGTCATCCTGACACTGGAGCTGGTGTGTTACTTGCTGTGCTACCTGGCCGCCCCTATTTAATATTTCTTTAGACTCCTTTATACTAGAGATTAAGAAGCACAACAATAACAAAAACAACAGCAACAAAAGATAGAAAGAACAATTCAAACAAAGGCTTGTTTGCTTATTTTGTAAATAGTAGACAAGGGAGAAAAACTAGAGAAAAAAGAATTATATATGAAAGTTGAAAAATCTATAATATATAATTTGCTTTTAGTATGATATATATATAATATAAATTCAATATATTGTTTTCAGAATTGTCCTGCTTCTCTGTATTTCCTTCTGAAATTCCTTGTATTCTCTTCTGTGAATGAAAAAAAAAGCTTCAGTGATTTTTTAATTTCTTTTTTTCATCCTATCAGAAATTACCCTCTACTGCCTAATACTTCCCTTGACATGAAAAAAAAGCAGCAACCCATGAAAAACACATTCTTTGAAATGATAGGCAGAACCAAGCAAAACAAATGAATACTGTCACTGTTTCAATAAACATATTTTTCATTGTGCACTTTGAACTTACTCTTTTTTTAGCTGATTTGTAGTGTGCTTCATTATCACACCTATCAGTTTCCTCAAATTGTGGTTGATTGCTTCATTGATTAGAATTTCTAGGTTTTTCCAAGTTTTTCTTCATAATATTGTTCCTAGGGTATAAATTGTTCAAATGGTTCTTCTCAATTCATTTTGCATCAGTTCATACAGGTTTACCCAGGTTTCTCTGAACTGTCTCCTTCATTATTTCTTAGTGCATAATAATATTTCATTATAATAATATGCTATAATTTATTCAGTTATTCCTCAGAAGGTTAGTATAATATTTGATTCTAGTTCTTTGCTACAATTAAGATAACTGATATAGTACATATATGTACTGTGTGTATGAATGTAACACATACATATAAACATATATACATGTGTTTATATGTATATACATACATGTGTACATGCATTTATGTTTGTATATGTGACATATGGGTCCTTGATCTCTTTAGGATATAGGGTTCATATTGATATAGCTAAGTTAAAGGGTTTAGTGACTTGAGATATAATTTAAATTGTGATCCAGAATGGCTAAACCACTCATCACATTATCAGCAATGAACTAACATGATTGTTTTGAATAGCACTTCCAATGATTTCCATCCTCTTTTTTTTTTTACCTTTACTTATGTAATAGGCATGAGATATTTTATGATGTGAATCTTGAGAGCATTTTTTTTCTTTTGTGAACTTCCTGTTCATATATTTTAACAAATTACCTATGTGGGAATGACTGCCCTTATATAAAAAGTGTCTCCAAAATCAGTTTAGGTTATTAAAAATCAAAGCATAATACAGACCATATTATAAACAAGGAGAACTAGACTGTGATCCCATAGACTTCTCAAATCTCTTCAAAACAGAAACGTCAGTTGATTTAAGACACTCAGAATGTAAAAGAAGGTTTAAAAAATTGAACTGATTTCTGCATGGAGCTCACTCAGCACCCCTCCTGAACACCTCACATTATCAGCTGTGTGACTACATTAGCTGACACAAATAGGCTTGCAACAAAGATTGACCACATACCTCCTCTGACTTCCCTCTTTTTAGTGCCATAGAGATCTTGCCTCTTGGGTGTAAAACTAAAGCAAAAGGAGGTCATCAAGAAATTGTATGATATGAAAATAAGATATGATCGTCACATGTAAAGAAGGAGGATGACAGGTACTCTAATGGTAACCTTAAGATGTCAGGAAAAAGTGAGTAATTTCTTCAGCATGTTGAGTAAATTTACTGTGGCAAACAGTTGTACAGACATGGATGAGAGAGAGTTAGGACTGGCAGACATGAATGGATTACACATTGCATTATTGGAGAGAACTCCTAAGTCAATGAGATCATAGATTTTTTTGAGTATTTGCAATACAATTTTTGAGATTGTTGGGTAAAACAGTTGTATTAATTTAAAAGTTAAAAGACGTATAAAGAATGGCACATTAATGTAAAAATCAACTGTATGCTCTAAGAAATGCATGCTTTCCAAAATACTATATGAGAGAAACTTTATAGGTAAATCTTGAAAATCTTATAATACCACAATTATACTAAATAATGTACCTTACCATGATGAATATTTTTGTTTTCTTGGCCCAGCAATTTTTTTAAAGAGTAGCTAATGATTTTATGTTTTTCTTTTATTTCAAGAGATTTCTACTACCACTCTTTTGGGCAGGGGGTAGGGGTTACATAATGTGGAATTTACCTGCTTATTGAGTTCTATACTAGAGTCATCTTAATAAAATATTGCTTAAATGGAGTTGAAAACTAAAGTAATAGACACTTGCCCCAATGTTCTAAAGGCAAAGATCTTAGTAAATGAAGGCTGGCAGGAGAAATTAAAGCAGGGCATAGGGGAAGGACTCAGAAGAAGAGCTCAGAGTTTTCTTTATATTTATTCTCTGTTGTACTTAAACAGATGAGGTCAGACATTAGTAAGAATCAAGATTTGTCAGAAGGAAGGAAGAAGAAAGGAAGGAAGGAAGGAAGGAAGGAAGGAAGGAAGGAAGGAAGGAAGGAAGGAAGGAAGGAAGGAAGGAAGGAAGGAAGGAAGGAAGGAAAGATAGAAGAGAGGGAGGGAGGGAGGAAGACAAGCAAATCAAGGTATTGACAATATTTGATAATGTAGGCCTCTTTCCATACTTATGATTCACCACTTTGATCCTGAGAGGAGAGAAGCAGATGTGCTATCAATTCAAATTAATTATTACATCTGCCATTCATAACATCAAAGCCGAAACTATATACTCTGCACTTCTCTTTATTAGCCACCATTCTGTCTGATTCAGAATTCGATCTGTGGAGCACTCAACAATTTCCCTCATCGCATCTAACCTTGAGTCCTCTTCCTGACTGGTTTTTGCCTGTATTACCTACTACATCTAGCCTGGACTCCAGCTGCACTTTTATTCATTTCACACTCCTGAGAATGATGACTATTTTCACATTTGGCCATAGCCTTTACATGGTGACTCTAAAGTCCTGTAGATAATCTTCCAAACCCCATTCCATATCCCTCACCACCCAATTCTGCATTCCTATCCCCCTTAACTGTCCCATCCCAAAGCTTCATCACCACTCTACCCACCCTCTTGGTTGTGCCTTATGGAATATTTGCCAAACTTCCTTCATCTTTAATTTATTCATCTTTCACTCTTTCCTTCCATCTTCCAACTCTTACTGAAACTTGTCTTCCTAGGGGCGGTCAGGTGGCTCAGTGAGTAAGAGCACCGGCTCCAGTGTTGGGACGACCTGGAGATCGAATCCCGGGCTCAGACACTCAGCACCACACGCAGAAATAACTGGTCCGTGTAACCTTGAGCAAGATACTTAACCCTGATTGCTTTAAACAAAACAAAACAAAACAAAAAATGAAACCTGTCTTCCTTCTGGTGACACACCCTCTTAGGCCACCCCATCCAGTATTCATTATTCTTTCTCCTTGGCTCACTGGTCAAGACAGGGGAGTTGAAATACTCCTTGCTCTGCACTGACATCTCCAGGTTTTCCACCTTTCTTCATCACTCAATAGCCTCTCTTCCTTTGAAGTTCTTGCTATTCACATCTACCTCCCTATCAAAATTCTGGTAGCTGATGTCTACAGATGCCCAGTAAGTTTGATACCTGCCTTATATTTCTCTCCTCTCCAACTCCTGCCCTCATACTAAGACACTTCAAAATATATATTGCTTATCCTTCAAAAACCCTAATCATTTAATTCCTCAGCCTATTCACCTCATATGAACTACTCCTCCACCCAACCTCAGTCACTCACAAAGATTGTCATACCCTTGATCTTGCTACTGCTCTCAAATATACTACATTCAAGTATGCTAAAAATCTATTGATTTTTCACTTCTCCTTCTACCTTCCATTCCCTGGACTGTACTGTCTCCCAGACCATTTCCACTGAACTGCCTACTCTCTCCTCTTCTCCCTATCTGGACACATTGGCGAACCAATTTAATTCTATACTGTCTTTCTCTCTT
>NW_027187348.1:18572373-18572890 GCF_028583685.1 Petaurus breviceps papuanus | reverse complement strand
TAATGTTAATGGAATATGAATATCATCTATGTGACCATGTGTGTCCCCCTTTCCCTTGGAACAGGGCTGTGTTCCCAGATCTAAAGGTACAGAGATATTTCAATCACAGCTGTAATTCATCCTGAGTCACATAGAGCCCATTTGGGGAGGAACTTGTCTAAGGAAGAGCTCACTTAGGGGTAGGGTTGCTTATGGGGAGGCTTGCTTGTAAGAAGGCTTTCACACCTTTTGATACTAAGCTAATTACCCAATGAGTCACTCAAGTTGTGATGCCTTCTGGATCAGAGCCTATTAGCCGAAAGTATATGTATATGTATGTGTATGTGTATGTGTATGTGTATATAAAGGTATAGGTATATGTATAGGTATACATATGTGTATATGTACATGCATATGTAAAGGTATAGGCATATGTATAGGTATAAGTATGTGTATATATATGTGTGTGTATATAGGCATAGGTATATGTTTATGTATAGGTATATGTATAGGTATATGCATGTGTATATGTATATTT
>NW_027187348.1:18429436-18572363 GCF_028583685.1 Petaurus breviceps papuanus | reverse complement strand
GTATAGGTATATGCATGTGTATATGTATATTTATATGTATAGGTATAGCTATAGGTATATGCATATGTATATGTAAAGGTATATGTATATGTTTAGGTATTGGTATATGCAAGTATAGGTATATGCATGTATATGTATACTTATATGTATATCTATGTGTATAGGTATAGTTATATTTATATGTATATTTATATGTATATGTATAGGTATAGGTTAATGTATAAGTATTTGTATAGGTATAGGTGTATGTGTATATGCAGATGTAGGTATACATGTATGTACATGTATATGCGTACATATATGTACAGATATGCATTTATATGTATATGTGTAAGTATATGTACATGTATAGGCATGTGTATGTGTATATGTACACATATAGGTATATGCATGTGTATATATATGTATATGTATATGCACAGGTATATGTATGTGTATATGTATATGTACAGGTATAGGTATACTTATGTGTATGTGTATATGTGCAGGCATATGTATGTGTATATGTATATGTATTGTATATGTACAGGCATAGGTATACTTATGTGTATGTGTATATGTATAGGTATAGGCATATGTATAGTTATAGGTACAGGTACATGTATATGTATATGTATATGTACATATATATGTGTATGTGTATGTGAGTGTGTGTGTGTGTGTGTGGGTGGGTGGGTGTGTATTCTGAGTTGAAATTTTGCTTTTGGAACTTGCTCATGAGAAGGGCCTTTTGATTCCCTGGATGGGACTCTGAAGAGCCATTTGTTAAGAGTCCCCTGACTTTCTTGGATACTCACTTCTTTCTACTTACCTGTAATTAAAGTAAGAACATTAACCCCTTTAAAGTTGTCTTTCCTTCAGAAAAGCAGATAAAAGAACCTGTGCTAACAGCCCACACTGTGTGCTAATGTGGTTGCTAATACACTGGACCCAGTACAAATGCATGTTATATAATTTTAAATGAGTCCTCACTGCTGCCAGGCAATCCTATTGTGCTTCCCTCATCAAATTACCAGTCCACTCTCCACAGTGACTCTGTCCAAACCTTTTTATCCCCACTCAAACCTTCTATGGTCCCCTCTCCTTCTCTCAGTTGAAAACCTTGCCTCATTTTTACAGAAAAAAATGAGGACTTTCAATGCAAACTCACCCTTCTCCCCTATTCCTCATGTCTTAGTATTACTTTTTCTCCTCCTTCATCCCTATCTTACATCATGAAGTGGTCTTACTCCTTACCAAGACTAACCCTTGTGTTTTTTCAAGTGATCCCATTCTACTCCATCTCCTCCCACAGACTGTCCTTTCTGTCACCCACACTCTTTCATTTATTTACAATCTCTTCCTCTCTAATGACTCATCTTCTACTGCCTAAAAGCATGGCCATATCTCCCCATCCTGAAAAAAAAATCCTCACATCATCCTTTTATCCTGGCTAACTATTATCCTATATATTTTCGTCCCTTTATAACTAACCTCCTTAAAAAGCCCATCTACAATAGGTGCCTTGTAATAGGAATGTAAATTTTTAATATTTCCCTGCACCTAGGTTAAGTACAACTGGAGCCTGTGGTGGGAGGCTTGTTTTTCAGGAGATACTTTGTGATTGGGCTAAGAGGGTTGTTAAATTATCTGAGCCTGGAGAAGGCTATGTAAAACCTTGATGTGAGGCTTTGCTTTGGGGCTTACTTTGAGAAGTGTGTGATTTGACCAGACAAGACTCTGGGCAGCCATTGAGAGCCCCCCAGCTTTGAAAAACGTTGGTGTTTCCCTCTCTGGTGACTGACTAGGTATGGATGTAATGGTTGAATAGTTGGAGGCCTGCCTGCTTGAAATGTTTCTGTTTGCTTGTAACCTCTGTATACTCTGAAGTTCGGGGTGATGACTTTTCCCCCTGAACTAGGTAAATGATATGTTTGATTGATTAAAGCAAGATTGTTAACCCATTTTGAGTTGCTTTCCTTTAGAAAAGCAGATCTAGGAACCTGTGTTGGCAACCACCCTGGTGATGCTGGGGTGTGTGATAGTAATGGCAATTAAAGATTCCCCTGTATTGGCTTGGTTTTCAAATTGATTGTGTTAAAACCCAGAGCTTGTTAATCCCACCTGTGGGATGGACTTTTTGATGTGAAAAAAAAAGTCCTGAACTGGGAGGAGCTGGTGACTTAGATTTGGAGAGACAAGAGAGAGGCGGAAGATCTTTTTGGAAGCAGCACCTCGTGGAGAGAGAGAGAGAGACTAAGAGAATTGCTGGTGGCCGCTTTGAATTGCCCTGGACTTTTGAGACCTGCCCCCTGAGCTGCCAAGGACTGAGGAGACATGGCTGTTTTGCTGGTACTTTGTCTGTCTGTTTTGATGTTATTTTGCCAGATTTGTCCACTGGTGAAAGACTGTCCTGTTGAAGAAGTCCTGGAACCTGGCATTTGGTTAAGAATCCCTGAGACTGTCCTGCAGACAGAGAGTGAATACTGTCCACTGGTGAGGGACAGTGCTGTTATTGCAGGGGTCTGGAGACTGTCCTGCAGACAGAATGAATACTGTCCACTGGTGAAGGACAGTGCTGTTGTTGCAGGGGTCTGGAGACTGTCCTGCAGACAGAGTGAATACTGTCCACTGGTGAAGGACAGTGCTGTTGTTACAGGGGTCTGGGAGCCTTTCTGTTGGTTCAGAAGCCCTGAAGAAGGATTTTCTTGTTGTATGTTTACAGAAATCCTGGGAGAGGGCTTTGCTAATGTGTTCAGGGGTTCTAGGACTGTTCTACAGACAGAGGATAAATTCATGAAGGGATTGGCAATGTATCTTATGGCCTTGCTAAGCCTTGTCTCCCCAGGAACTAAGATTGCTGAGAACTTGCCTCATGTCAAGATGAAGAAAAGACCTCCATTTGGGTATTAAGTGCTGTGTTTAAACTTGATGTAACTCTGGGGGAGATTCAATTGTGATCCAGGGGTGGGGAACTTTTGACCTTATGTTTGGAAACTAATCTCCATTTGAGAAGAGGGGCTTTGTGGTGGACTTAATTAAGGTATAGCCTAGGGGTGGAGAAGTATTTAGAACAGAGACTTTGTAATTGATTGAATGATTGGAAGGTCCTGGGGTGGGGTAGTACTTGGAGATTATTTAATCACACTTAGTAAATGCTGTATTTAGAATGATGTCATTTTTGATCTTCTCTGTTCTTGGTTTGTCACTGAATAAAATGGAGAGCACCTATGCTGGTATTCTGAACCTTGGGAAGTTGCCTTTCTTTTGGCATTACATTACAGGGTGCTTTCTGTTAACATGCCTCCACTTTCTCTCCTCTCTTTCTTTAAGCTTATAATCTGGCTTTTGACCTTATTCTATCAAAATTATTCCCTACAAAATTACTAATTATCTCTTAGTTGCCAAATCCAATGGCCTTTTCTCAATCCTCATTCTCCTTGACCTCTCTGTATCCTTTAAAACTGTTGATTCCTCTCTCCTCCTGGATAGTCTCTTCTCTCTAAGTTTTAAGGATACCACTGTTACCTGGTTTTCCTTCTACCTAGCTAATCACTCCTCTGTAACTTTTATTGGATCTTTCTCTTGTAAGTGTTCTGTCCTAAGTCCTCTTCTCTTTTCTCTACGTAACAAGCCTGCCTAACCTGTGACCTGTGGGCCATAAGTGGCCTGGGGGAATGCCAAAGGATTTCAGGCAGACCATGAAAAATGTACAGGATGTTTTTCTCTATATTTTTCATTGGCTGCTTGGTATCCTTTGGTATGCCACAAGTGACTTGCGGTCCATAGATTGTGTAGGTTTGCTCTATAACATTTCACTTGTTGATCTCATCAGTTCCCATGGATTTGATTACCATCTTTATGCCAATGATTCTCGAATCTACCTATTCTGCCTCAATATTTCTGTTATTCTCTTAGCTTGCAACTCTAATTGCCTTCCAGACATCTCAAACTGGATACCCAGTAAACATTTAAAAGTAATATTTTCAAAATAGAGCTCTTTGTCTTTCCCCATTATCAACCATCCTCCTACCTTCCCTATTGCTATAGAGGGCAAGACCATCTTCCAGACCCTTAGGCTCACAACTTAGGAGTTATTCTATATTCTTCACTATTTCTCCCTTCCCCATATCTGATCTGTTTCTAAGACCTGTTGATTTCAACTCTGTAACATCTCTCAAGTATGCCATCTTTTCTCATATGATACTGCCAACACTTTAGTGCAGAACCTCATTACCTCATAGCTGGATTATTGCAATAACCTGCTGGTAAGTCTACCTAACTCAAATCTCTTCCCACTCCAATCCATCCTCCTTTCAGCAATCCTAGTGCCTTGCATATAGAAGCCCTTAGTAAATGTAATGAAAGAATGAAGTAGTAAATTGTTGTACAAATACAACATCTACTAAGATGCTTTTTGGTACAGGGCTTTGGGCTACAGGAACTTGTCATAGGTGACTGCAGCACAGGCAAAGTCCTGAGTCCTCTGGAAAAGTATAGAGAAAAATTGAATTATGGGTTGGAGAGATTGATAAGGTGAGCCAATTTTAGATTTAGAAGGGTCCTCCGAGGCCTTTTTGTGCAACTCAAAACCTTAAAAAAAATCTCCACTCTCATATATATGACAAGAGATGATCCAGCTTCTGGAAAACTTTCAATGAAAAGAACACTACTAACTCCTGAGTGAGCATATTACACCCTGAGATGGCTCTAATTTTTTGACGTGACATCAAGCCTAAATTTCCCTTTTTTTAGTTTCCACTCAGCTTCTGTCTTTTGGGGCCCTGAAGATTAATTTGACCATTGCTGATTGGTCATCAATGGCCTCAATCTGTCTATAAGGGAAACTGAGATATAGGGTGATTAAGTGATTTGCTCAGGCTAACCCAAGTAGAAGAAAGTAAAATGGATCTCTTTGTAATAGGAATAAATTGTCACTTCTAATAGAAACTATTGCTGTAATGTAAAGGTAATTGTAATCTCAGTGTTTCATATTACTAAAGAAAATTCCAACTGATAATGACTCTAGTGTAAGTTGTGCCAGGCAATGAATTTATACATCCTTGACAACAGAGAATTTCAAAAACTTTGCAAACCCATACCCACCCATTGTCTCATTCATGCACATTCCTACACATGCACACAATGTATTCATGGGGAATAGATATCCAGTCATGATAAGCACTTTTTATTCTGATTGGAATTATATTTGTAGTTCTATAGCTCCACCAGATAGAGATTTATACTCCAATAAAACTTAATTATAACTTTTCTCTGACACAGAGATGAAGTGACTTTCCAATGTCATACAGTGAGAAAATAGCAGATTGGGGAATAGAAGTCAAGTCTACCAATTCCCAGTACAGTGCTTTATCTAGCAGACAACTATGATTTGTTGTGAAATAGTAATTGCTAATTGCTTTTGCTACACCTTTCATCCAGAAGGATTTGAAGTCAGAAAGAGACTTCATCCAATGGACAACAATGCCTTGTAAAAGAAACGTTTTTTCTTTCACATTTATGTCAAATGAATTTTTATCATTTGATGGTTTCAATGACAATTCCAATCTAATTCTCTAATGACAGGTGTTGACCTTCTTCTAGCTGAGATTGCTAATAAAGTTAGAGTGTGGAGTCTCCTCATGTCTTAGTGTTCCTGATGAAAGCAATGTTTTCAAATCAGGGTAAAAAGAAATTTGGAAGCTGGTTTGTGGAATTTCACACAATAGAAATAAACAAGTTTTTATCTACCCACCATTTCCATTACTGGGCCAATAATAAACATTAGCAAAATTGGGGTGTTTATTAGCAGCTAATCAGCAATAGAAGTCTGAAGCATATGGGGGGCAGCCACTAGACTGGTATAGAATATTTAGATGTCATCTTTCCTGATTATATGGAATTTCATTTTTGCTTGTATCTATGTGATGCCCAATATCTGTATATGCTAGGTACCTTATGGACAAAACACTGATTGACTTTCTTAATTTTTTAGACAGATAGTTTTGTGACTTAATCGTCACCAATAGCCAAGTAGATAGTTATTCAGGTTTTGTGCTGTGGTTGCCTCATGAATTTCCTTAATGTGATTAATTCATTTCAAAAGCATTTAGGAAGTGCCTAACATATAAAATGCACTGAAAATATTTTTTTACTGTGAACACTTTGTTGACATTTTATCTCTTTGGAGCAAGACTTATTTCTTTAGAATGTTAAGCACCGACTCATAGCAACTCAGATGGCCCCTAGTCAAATCTATATGTGAACAAGAATTCACTCTATTTCAGCCTTTGCCTGAAGACCAACTAAGGCACCCAATTACACTTTCAGGTAGCAGCAAACATAAGGACTTTTTTCTTTGTATAAAGCTTTATGTTTCTCTGTAACTTCTACTGAATCCAAGTTCTTCTCTTTGAAATTAAATAGAATAGGAATCAGCCCTCAGACACAGAAAGTTCCTGAGACTCATTTCACTTTAATAAGCACTTATGAAACACCTATTATATATCAGGCATATGTCAGATATGGGATTCAGGGATAAAAATAAAAACAAGATGATTTAAAAATAGCTTTCATGTATTTTCCCATATTCTAAATTCCAGGCTACATGCTCTGATTTCCTTCAACTAATCCTCATATGGCACTGCTTTCAGGTCCTTTGCCATCTTGGTTTCTCTGTTCTGCATGCTCTTCACCTTAAAAGAAGATTATTTCTAAAATGTGATACTTCAAACAGAATCAATCTACTAATATTCTACATACTGTACCAAAGCTTCCCATAAGATTTTACAAGGAAAATGTCCTTTAAATTGCATATGAAATCATGGCCATAGGCAATATATGTTTGATAATTTGGCAGAAAGAGAAGCCACACTGGCTACCAATGGGATGTGCATAATGCCTCTAGTTTGGCATTTGTTTTGGAAGAAAATTCATCCATTCAACAAATACCTGTTGACCATCAGCTACATGTAAGCAGCCTATAGAACATACTTTAGAGAGTAGTAATGCTATATAAATAAACAAGATGTGGTCCTTAATACTTGTGGAGTCTATAATATAGTAGGGGTGATGAAGCTTTTATATGTATAATTATTCCATTTTTTCATGTAGTGCGTGATCTGTGCCTAAATAACATCCAAGCCAAGTACTCTGGTCATTCAACTCAATCCTCAATGACCAAAAGGAGTCCCTTAGGTTATTGCATGTTTTAAATGGGAAAAGCTCTCACTGATAGAAACAGCTATCCAAAATGCATTATTGCAAATTGTGACTTTTTTTCAGTTTGCATCCTTCAAAATTATGAAGTTAAAAATTCAAAAAATTTAACCCCCCCAAATCTAAAATCATAAGTTATTATTTTAACATTGAGGGAATTCTTTTCCTTACTTTAATATGAAAAGTGAATTTAAGAAGTTTGTGTTTATTGGCTTTAGCAATTATCTAAGCATAGATTTCAAAATAGCAAAGAATGAAAAACTTCTGTATACATCACTTAGAAACCTTGTTTAGTGAGTTGTGAGATAATCATTCCATGTCAAAAACACTACAGAAATACTGCTTCTGTTGGATGGACCTATTATAGAGTCTTTATAGAACATAGAAAACTGTCAAACAGGATAAAAGGTGATAGATGGGTTGCAATCTATATTATACTAGCGATTTCACAGGTTCATCAACATATTGCAGTACTTAAAAAATTACCAGGTCTTGAATTAAAAAAAAAGAAAAAGAAGATCAATTATAAGAAAGGCATTCTTGTCCAAACCTTGATAGAGATATATCTAATAAATAATTCATAGCCACTGTCATTGGAGTTTCATGGGAAGTCCCCTGCTGGGTCCCCCAGTATAGAACCATTGTCTCTTTAGTCCTTGTAACTACAGACCACACCTCTTGGGGGATGAGACCCTTGGACTCTCCAGTAGGGGGTTAAGGTAAGTTAATTTTAATGCAGAAGAAAGTTCATTTAAAAAGTTATAATGTGTAGGTGTGTGCCATAATAATTAAGAATTTGCATAGTTGACTGCAGTCACTATCAAGTAATGTGCCAAATGCCAGACTATTTTACATATTGTTTTTTTTTTTGTGGGGGGGCCGTGGAGAGTCACATACCAAAGTGATGGAGCATATTAATAAAAGTTTACACTGTGTGTCCTTCATACAGGCCATGGTGACCAATTTTTATGCCATTATAAACTACATGACATTACATTGTTTAGTCCTCAGGGATCGTCATGCCAATTTTCCGTCTATCATTTATTTTCAGAGCCTGTGGTGTGTACACTTTGAATGATCTCCACAGAAGGTCATAGCCAGTGAAGTTTCCTTACCAAACAATTTCCTGTCTTGGGTTTTGAGTGGTTTGCTTTTAAGGTTTATGGACTTCATTTCAGTAAAAGTCCCAGGGAGATTCAGAACATCAATGTGTTTGCTCTTTCTGCTCCTGTGGCTTTCCTAGTTCCCATTTCTATAAATACTTGCTGAAATATTTGCAGTAACACTTTTATTTGTCTTTAACCTTATCTCATGTTGCTTTTAAGGTTCTCATAAAACACACACACGCATACACACATACACATATACCTATAAACTTTCTTAGTCTCTGTACCTCTGTGAAAGCAGACTGAAAACAGATGGATATATAATACTATGAAGGTTATACATACACATACACACACATATATATAGTATGTAAAATGTATATATGTACACAAAACACACACATATACATATATGTATATATGTACCATACATATATTGTGTCTATAAGTATATGTACTCACATGAACATATGCCTATATTCATGCGACTGGACACATGTATATATAATGTAGTACACATACATGTATATGTGCACATACACATGAATGTATGTGTACATGTGGCACGTGTGTGTGTGTGTGTGTGTGTGTGTGTGTGTGATAAAAACTTCCTTATCCCTATTGAAGGTCAACAACCTCACTTCTGGCTATGAAAGTGAATTTTCTCTTTTGTTTATTGTGCTTCTTACAACAAAATTTAAGTTACTATTTAAGTAAAATGCCATTGTAGATTAGAGTTCTGAAACTCAGAATGTGGAGTAGGATTTTTATTTGACCCCAAAATGTTCTGCTTTCACTTACTGCATTGAGTTTTAAGCCAAGTTCTGAGTGGCAAATTATAATTATTATTATTTTCATTTCTAAACCAGTATTTGACTATTCGATATTTCAAAGAGACCTGTTAGAACTTCACCATCTCATGTCAGATTTATGCTATCAAATGGTCTAAATGACAGAGTATGCTCAGAGGAGGAGAAAGTGCCTTTTCTAGTTCAGAGACAAATCTGTAATTTGTCTCTAACACTCCATTTTAGCTCCCTGACAGGGACAGTGGACACTAACACTTGAGGTATTTGGAGCACACCAGGCAGTCAGCACCTGGATGGCTTTGTATCTTTTGCCTCAGAACCTCCCCTATAGTATTTTTAGCACCTCAATACAGATTAGCACTCTGGGCATCCTTCCCCTTGGCCTGTTCTCTTCCTTTTCCCATTTGGAAGAATGCCAATGCCAATGGAACAAATGAGTTGCAAACCATCTGCTGATAGATTTCTGTACTTTCTTTATATCCCACGTAAATATTCTGAGTTTAGGTAGAGCAGGGATATGGGAATAAAGAGAAAAGAGAGTTAGAAACTTGAACCCCTATTAGATACCTCTGGCACACAGTAAGTATTTAATAATCACTTGTTGTCTTAATTTAAGAAGAAAAAAAAAGGCCATTGGGCCGGTGTGCTTGAGGATGTGTCAGTGATCAAACTAAGAAAATGTGTTTTTTTGGGAGTGCTAATGTAATGTAACCTATGGGTAATCTCAAACTAATGGTTCACAAGTCACTTCAAGCTCCATGTAGGATTCTATATAATCTTATTTTCTCTTTTTTCATAAGTACCTAAGTGTGGTACATAAGTATTACATATACAAGTAGGTAATGCATGATATGCCTTGCTTTGAAGTTCTTTTATAAAGAGTTACGAATATTTAAATAACAATGATGCAAATTAAGGAGTGTTATAAGTATAAAACAAACATTCAATTTAAACTTGAAGTCACTAAGTTAGGTAAGAGAACAGAGCATCAGCATATTTAGCCACTGTCAATATGAAAAAAAAAACAAAACCAACTTTGAATTTAAAGTATATTTTGAATGAAATGGATTTGTAGTTTTTAAGTCTTTTGCTAAATAGTGGTCTTGATGACATCAGAAATGTATGTTACTTAGAAGTATACTCTATTTCAAATATAAAGAGAAAAATTGAAATCACCAGATGCCAAAGCTATTCTTCCCCAGGACTTTATCCAATCCAAACTACTACCTTCATATAGGATTTCTTTCAGACCAGCCCATAAAATTAGTTGTTGGTAATGTTGGAATTTTTCATAGAAGAGAATAGCAGTATCTTCCTTGGTGATGCATTCCAAATAAATAATAATTCTGACTGTGAGGAATTGTAAAGCTGGAAGGAACTTTATAGATAATAGATCTCAACTTCTTCTTTTTCATTTCCTCCTTCACTGAAGATCAGGGAATTTTAGTAATGTGTCCATTTTCACAGAAGCAGTAAGTGGCAGAATTGGAACTAGAACTCAGATTCTATAGATACAGAACACAGTTTTTCTTGATATCTAAGCTAAACTAATTCTAAATACTGCAAATTAAATATTTTTTTTAAAAACCACATTAGGTACCTACAAACTAAACATCAAGGAATGTTTTTCATCACTGAAAACAGCTTTTTTGATTATCTAATATGTTCAAAATGAACTGATAAGTCAAAAGGAGGGCACAAAAGAAATATATCTTATTCATGTGAATGTAATCCATGAATTAGACATGGGAACATGGTAGAAAACAATTGAGTGATGATTAATGGAAAGAAATAGAAATATTCTTATTGTAGGAATATGCCATAATCTACCTGACCAAAAAAAGAGAAATGGATAATAAATTCAAGAACATCTTCAACAGAGGCATTATCATAAATGTTCACAGAGCATGGGAAGGTTGCCCCTGAGAGAAAGGGGAAGACTGAAAATGCTTGCCCCATGGTGTGCCAGCATATTTGGATGCACTTGACTCATACTCCATGTATGTCTATGAGCATGACACAGCAGTGATGACAATACAACTATCTGGGAATTTTCAAGGGCTACTCTATGCTGAAAGGAGATTAATTTATACGTTCTGCTTATCAAAATGGATGGGACAAATATAATAGTTGATGGAGACAAGACAGAACTTCTCATGTTTTATTTTGTTGCTGTTTACCATCCCAAACTCAACTTTGTTGTCAACTAACAGGTAGCGGTAGTACTCAAGAAACTGAACAATGAAATACCCATGGACCCTTTAGAAGGTATCATGGAGCAAAAGAATTGCAGAATCATAGAATAAGAAGGAATCTCAGAGACAATCTCCTATCACTCTTTCCCCATGGAGAAACTCTGTACAACAATTCCCTTGAAGTTATCATTCAGTCTTGCAAAGAACTAGGAAGAGGAATTCCACTCCTTGTCAGAGTAGCCAATTTCACTTTTGGACAGGCTTTAATGGACAAGTTTCCATTAAATCAAGCTAAAGTCAACTTCTTAGCAATTGCTATGCATCATTCCTAACATTGCTTTCTAGGGCCACACAGAACAAATATGAGCTTCTCCTCCTCCTCCTCCTGCTCCTCCTACACTTCTTCTTCCTCCTCCTCCTCCTTCTTCCTCTTTCCCATTCCATTTATGGAAACCATTATGTGTGAAGCACTGTGCTAAGCACTTTACAAATAATATCTCATTGTATCCTCACAACAACCCTGGGAGGTATCTGCTCCTAAGATTTTCATTCAAACTGAGAAAGACAGAAGTATAGTGACTTGCATAGGGTCACACAGCTTGTTAGTTTCTAAGTCCAGATTTGAATTCAGGTCTTCCTGACTCCAAGTTCAGGGCTCTTTCTGCTCTATTACTCTATAATCTGATCTATATGACAGTCCTTTATGAAAATTTCTTGAGGCAGCAAATTTTAGCGAAATGAAAAGTACATGCATTAGAGATCCTAGGCTCTAATTCCACCTCTTCTACTTTCCACTTGTGTGACCTCAAGTGAGCAATTTAAACTCTCTAGGCATTAATTCAATTTGATTAAACAGCTATTTATTAAGCACCTACTATGTGCAAATCGCTTTGTCAGAAAATGAAGATAGAACAATAGGAATTAATTAGTTCCTGACATTGACAAGCTTCTTGATCATCCTTCATTTTTGAAGAGGACCAATGACATCACAGGGTGATGTCTTGACTTGTGCATGAATTGGATTTAAGTGACAGAGTTGCACAAAGTCATCAATCTCACTATCTCCTCCAAAATCATCAAAGTCCAGTGGCAAGACAAAAGTCAGGAAGACTGGTGATGGCCTGGGATGCAGTGGGTGACCATGTCTGACCAAGCTCTAAGTACCCCACAGAACCTGCTTTGTCCACCTTTGTAGCTGTTGGAACAAATTGTTTTCATCTGTCCATTCCACTGAGAAGAGTCTTCACATGCTTGGGATAGGGATCCCCCTAACCCATCAGTTGGTTTGAGATCTCTCAGTTATTCTTAGCCTCATTTAACCCATCTGCTGAGATGGTTTTGTGGGGATGTGGCCACTGCACACATGCTACAGCTTCTTGAAGTCACAAGTTAGAGTTGGGTGACAGGTGGACACCAAAGGTGAATGAGCAGCCCTGAAAAGGCCTTCTCAAGCCCTCATACCAGAGGTGTTAGTCCTCCATGGACACCCATACACAGGGGTTCACCAAGTATCTAAGTCAGCAATTTCAGAGAGGAAAGGAAAAACATTAATTTGAATAATCAGGATAGGTCTAGTAGGAGGTGGCACCTGATACATCCATTAAAGGATGTCAGAGACTCTAAGAGGACAAAGCAAGGAGGGAGTGAAGATATGGAAGAGTATCTGTTCACATACAATAAAGTTGGAAGTGGAATTTCATGACTAGGTAGCTAGAAAACTAATTTAACTTTAATGGGAAGCATAAAAGAGGGATTAGAGTAATATGAAATAAATAAAAGAGGGGGGATTTCTAACATGATTGACTTTTACTCAGAAAGACATGAGCTCAAATCCTACAACAGACACTTACCATATGTGTCACCCTGGGCAAGTCATCTTATATGTTTGCCTCAGTTTGAGTTTGCCTCAATAAAACATGATTGAATAGAATTTATTTCAAAACTATGTTCTATCTCATTAAATAAAATAAAATGCTTTGAAAAACCTTAAAGTGATATAAAAATGTTTGCTATAGTTATTATATTATTACAATATACTATTGTTATATATTATAACTATAATAATGTATATATTCTATATAATACCATAATTATAAAATTGTTATAAGAAAATTAGGTTCTGAAGTACATAGAGTACTAGAACTGGAGTCAGAAAAACCTGAAATCAGATCCAGTCTTGGACATTTACTAGCTATGTGACACTGGGCAAGTTACCTAACCTCTGCCTGCCTCAGTTTCCTTAATTGTAAAATGAGGATAATAATGATACTAACCTTCCTGGGGTTCTTGGAACAATCAAATAGCAATACTTGTAAAGTTATTTGCAAACCTCAAAACACTATGTAAATACTAACTATAATAATGATTCTCCTTTTCCTCATCATCGTCATCTATAAAATGAAGAAGTTGTACTAGATAACACATGAGGTTCCTTCCAACTTTCAACCCTATAATCCTACATGAATCCCTTTAAATTTTCTCATTTCCAGCTTGAATATCTATATTTTCTTAAATTGATTCTAACATGAAATGTCCCACAATTTTCTTACCATGTTTTTTTTCAATCTCTTCTGCATACTCTCCAGCTTTTTAATGTTCTTTCTAAAATGAGAGACGCATAAATGAATAGAATTCCCCAGAAATATTCTGAGAAAGACAGAATTGAGAAAGACTTTGCCCCCCTCCATTCATTTTAGACTCTATGTGTCTATAAAATGCATTTTCAGATCTCTTTGGGTTTTTTTGTCTGTGTGTTTTTGGCTACCACATTGCCTTGTTAATTCACATTGAAATTGTAAATCAATACTCACCCAGATCTTCTTGAGAAAAAAAAATAATAATCTAATCATCTCACCTCCATTTTGTCCTATTAGATGGACTTCACCTTTTCCCATTCAACTGAAGGACTTTATACTTGGCTCTTATGGATTCCATCTTATTAACAATATAATTCATAGCATTATTTATAAATTCATAAATGAATTTTGTAGTAGTAGTAGTGGGTCACAGGTGAAGATTGTTTTTTTTATGTTTTCAATTACTAAGTCCATTTGCTTAATTATTTACTTTTCTATAAAAGAAAGGATATTGAGAAGTCACAAAAAAAGTGATATACATTTTCTCTTAATTTATAATTCTGTTTCAAGAATTGTCAAGGTGCTTTTGAATGCAGAGTATATCATCAAAAGTGTTAGCTCTCCCTCCCAGCTTTGTGTCATTTGAAAATTTGATGAGAATATATCTAGGCCCTCATCCAAAGTCATTGATAAAAATTTTGAAAAGCACAAGGCCAGGGACAAATTCCTGGCTAACTCTACTAAAATTCTCTTTCCAAACTCATGTTAAACTATAAATCTTTTCTTTTGGATTCCAGTCTTTAAACCAGTCCAGAATTTTCCTAACTATATTTTCTTCCAGCTCATGTTGCTCCTTATCCAGAAAAAATAGCAGAAAGACCATATCAAATCTTTTTGAAATCTAGGTAAATTATGTCTATCATTCTTCACTTCCTACCAGTCTAGGAACCCTGTCCAAAAAAAAATTGTAATGAGTCTGTTCTGACCTAGTTTTGTTGAGGCTTTGCTTGCTCTTAGTGTAACACTTCCTTCCTTCCTTCCTTCCTTCCTTCCTTCCTTCCTTCCTTCCTTCCTTCCTTCCTTCCTTCCTTCCTTCCTTCCTTCTTTCCTTCCTTCCTTCGTTCCTTCCTTCGTTCCTTCCTTTGTTCCTTCCTTCCTTTCTCCCTTTCTTCCTTTCTCTCTTTTCTTCCTTTCTTTCTTCCTTCCTTCCTTCCTTCCTTCCTTCCTTCCTTCCTTCCTTCCTTCCTTCCTTCCTTCCTTTCTTTCTTTCTTTCTTTCTTTCTTTCTTTCTTTCTTTCTTTCTTTCTTTCTTTCTTTCTTTCTTTCTTTCTTTCTTTCTTTCTTTCTTCAATTGGGGTTAAGTAACTTGCTCAAGGTGACATGGCCAGGTGTTTCTAAGTGGGTGCTAAGTGTCTGAGCCCAGATTCAATCCCAGGTCATTCCGACTCTAGGGCCAGTGCTCTTATTTGCTGTGCTACCTGGCTGCCCCAACACTTTTGTTTCTAAATGTTCAAAAAGCACACTTTTAATAATATTTCATGGAGTTTTTGTCAGAATTTGAAACTAAACTCATTAGCCTTAAAGTTTAAATTTTCTACTACTTTTCCTTATTTTTTTTTTTGAAAATCAGGGAAACATTTTCCCTTTTCTAGTCCTCTTTTTGCTTTTTAAAAAATAAACTTATTGATGACTTTTTCTTTTTCCATCACAATCATTTCCCAGTATATGTATATATATATATATATATATATATATATAATCCATTTTACTCCTTCCTTTTAACAATAGAGAAAGTTAAAATCAGATTGTCAAAGTAACCAAGTATGATATTATATTGAACATTTTGTACCCAGAGTCTCTACCTCTCTATTGGGTGGTAGGAAAGTATGTTCATTTCTTTGAACTCTGGCACCAAAATTGGCTATTTAAATTAATCTGGGTTTTAGTATATTAAAGTATTTATTTACATTTTTTAGTCATTTCATGCATTGTTCTTTTGGATCTACTTTGTTTACTCTGCATCAATCCATGCAGGTATTTCTGTGCTTTTTTCCTGAATTCCAATTTAATTTTAAAATTATGTCTTCATAAGATTCCACTTAATTCACATACCATATTTTGTTCTGCCACTGCCCCATCAATAAGCACTCATTTTGTTTTTATTTATTTTTTTGCTCCCAAATAGTGGTGTTATTAAAACTTTGTCATAGATAGAACCTTTCTGTCATTACACTGAGTCAAAGGGTATGAGCAATTTACTGACTTTTCTGACATATTTCCACATTATTTTCCAAAACAATTGAACCAATGTATAATCCTGCCAATTAAGTATTAGCGTGGCTATCTTCCCAAAGATCTTCTAATATTTTGTGTTTCTGTCTTTTGTTACCTTTGTCAGACTTCAGGGTTTTTCAAAGATCACTGACAGGTGCTCAACAATCATGTCTAGTAGTTCTTTCTGTACCCTAAAAGGTCTTTGTCCACGCAGAGAATGCATAGTGATTAATACCCATCTAGATTTCCTTAAGATTGTCACAATTCAACTAAACTCTTCCTTAAACCCAGAGCCTCAAAAAAGTTTGGGTTAGTTTATAAAGACTAGCAAGCCAACCACTATGTTCTACCTTCCATGCTAATCTGTAACTACTAGCAATGCTATTCATTCTCCCTCTTCCTTAAATGCCTGCTAAATACTCCCCAACATCCATAAAAGAAACACAAGGTAGTACATCTGTGCCGTTGATCTCTGTCTGTTGCAAGTGTGTTCATGGCTGTTCATTTCCCCATTGCTCTTGGCCAGAGTGCTCAAAGACACAAGGGAAAAAAAAATCCCTGACAGTGAGGCCTTGCCAAAAGCAGAATGAATTTCCTCTGGAGGAAATGAACTACTCATTAAAGCCCTTCCAAGAGAGACTGGGTAACTACTGTCTTAGACATTAACTTTCAAGCCTAGATTGCTTGTAAAGACCTTTGTGGTATCTCTTCCAAGATGATATTCTATGATTCTAACGAAATTTCTCCCACACCAATTGAATTATTAATTTCAATTAAGTTCAAATTCACAGGTAAACATCTCTTTCTTAGATTAAAATAAGTAATTATTTTGTCTGCTTTCCCTTGAATATGGAGTTTTCAATGTTTTCATTATGAACAGAATATTCTTAGGAAGTGACGAGTCCTCAGCACAAGGAAAAACCACTAGACCATATTACTTCTCCAAAGCTTCTTTATACATTTTAATCTCATACTGAATCCCTTCATCTCCACTTTATCTCAAACTCCAGTATTACAGTGGCTACTTTCTGTCGTCTGCTTTAGAGGGGATTCATAGTGGGTTGTCCAGCAAGGTCCCTTTCTGCCTTTAGTCCATAAAAGCAATTTAAAAAAATTGTTGTTGTTTTTTCCTATAGCTTCAGAATTGTCATCCTCCACTTAATCTTTTGTATTTATGATCTAGACAAGTGCAAGTTATTACAGTCACAGTGTATTAAGTTAATCATTATGCTTACAATAAATTCTCTGGTTCGTCTTTAGTGATCATAATCACAGATGTTTTACTATTGTAGTAATTTGCTAATATATGGGCAGCTAGGTGGTATAGTGGACAGAGCACTTGACCTGGAGTCAGAAAGACTCATTTTCCTGAGTTCAAATCTGACCACAGATACTACCTGTGTGACCCTGGACAAGTCACTTCAGCCTGTTTGCCTCATCTAGTTTCCTCATCTCTCAAATGAGCTGGAGAAAGAAACGGCAAACTACTCCAGTCTCTGCCAAGATAACCCCAAATGGGATCACAAAAAGTCTGACACAACTGAAAAATGACACAACAAATATTTACTGATACATAGATCTATCTATCTATCTATCTATCTATCTATCTATCTATCTATCTATCTATCTATCTGTAAATCTTTGGTATATATATATATATATATATATATATATGTTTGGAGGGGGAGCACAGGGCAATTGGGGTCAAGTGACTTGCCCAAGGTCACACAGCTAGTAAGTGTTAAGTGTCTGAGACTAGATTTAAACTCAGACCCTCCTGACTCCACCACCAGTGCTCTACTTACTGAGCCACCTAACTACCCCAATATATATATAAATTTACACAAGTCAGTTTTAGATTTTGCACAGATTATCTTATTAGGGCCTCATAACAATCCTCTAAATGCTATAGGCACTTGTATCCCAGTTTCATGGATGAGAAAACTGGAACAGTGTTTTTATGGGGTAAGTGTTTTGTGCTCTGTCATGCAACAAGTATCAATGGCAGGACTCAAACTAAGTTGTTTTTGTCTTTTTTCTGACTCCATGTGCATCAACTTACCTTCCATACAATGCTACTTGAGAGAAGAGAGAGTGGAGGGAGGGGAATTTTTACAGGTAAAATATGAACTCTTGAGGTCAAGGAATGCCTCATTTTTGCACTGTCATCTACAGTACTTGGCATACTGTAACAATTTATCAAATTATAAGGAAATTATTGATTGAATTCACACAAGAAAATCAATTTGGTTTAATGTGATAATCAGATGGGTTTTGTTTGTATGTGTGTATGTGTGTGTACATGTGTATACATGCTTCCAAACTGTAGGTACATAATTAGAGGCTTAGTTTGAAGGTATAAAGTCTTGCTTTGTCCAATTAACTATGTATCTTTCTGCCTTCTCACTATCAACTTTATATCATTGAGGCCACTAGGTAGCACAGTGAGTAGAGCAGTGGACTAGTAGTTAGGAAGATCTGAGTCCAAATTTGACTTCAGATACTTGTTAGCTAGGCAATTCTCTGGGTAACTCATTCAATCTCTATCTCAGTTTCCTCATCTGTAAAATTGGGATAATAATAACAGCCCCTTCCTCCTAGGGTTATTGTGAGGATCAAATGAGATAATATTTGTAAAATGATTTCAAACTTTAAAATATTATATAAATGCTAGGTATTATTGTTGTTGTTGTTATATTACCATAACATATGAACATATGGAGTTGAAGTGCTAAATATGCAACTCTAGGTATTTCTGACTATGTTTGGGCACTGCATGTAGACTTCTGGTAGTTAAAAATAGCAACAACAATCCCTATCATTCTGGAGAATATTTTGCAGTAAAATATAAGTAATAGAGAGATGGGGGGGGGAAGGAAAAAGCACATACTATCTGACAAGTACTGTGCTAAATTATTAAATTTACAATTTAAATATACAGATATTCTCTAAATCTGCTTTGGTATATAGAGGTAAGCCATTCTATCTTGAGAAATCTGAGCTTCTCCAACTTTCTGTATTTTTCCTTTTCTGGTCTATGCTTGTTCTTGTCCTTGTGAACTTTGTGTAGGGGGGATTTCTACCATGTGTGCTTATCCATGACTATAGAAGGAGGAGGCACAGGGTTCAGAGAAATTAGTATCACTGAGAGAATTCACCTATAATCCAGACATGGCCATATACTTCACTATCTGCTGCTCATAGGAACAAACATTGCTGCATACATCTCTTTCCCACTAGGATAGCAACTTTTATAGAGGCCTTATAGCTTCTACTATGTTCCTGGTTTGTTTCCCTTTCTAACCATTCCTTCTTCAAGTTTCTTTTTTTTCTGCCTCCCTGGGAACAGCATGTCTTGGGCAAATCACTGCAATATCAAGGTCTCAGTTTCCCTATCCTTAAATGAGATCTGATGACTTCTCCAAGTTTCTTGTCCAAAGGTTGTGCAATTTTAGTCTTCCCAAGGTCAGCTAGATAATACATTGGATAGGGTCCCAGGCTTGGAATCAGAAAGATGAATTCAAACTGAGCCTCAGATACTTACTAGCTGTGTGACCCAGGTTAAGACGATTAACCTCTGTTTGCCTCAGTTTACTCATCTGCAAAATAAGGTTAATAATAGAATCTACCTCCCAGCATTGTTGGGAGGATCAAATGAGATAATAATTCTAAAGTGCTTAGGACAGTCCCAGGTATATAGTAAATGCTATATGAATGTTAATAATCAGCCAAGACCAAACTTCTTTAGCTCTAATAATATTTGTAAAGCTCTTAGCACAGTGTCTGGCACATAATAAGTCATATAAATGCTCATTTTCTTCCTTTCGCTAGTCTTCATTGTACTGAAAATCTTCCCTCTATTTTTTTCTTTTATCTTTCATCTTCTACCTAAACATGTAGGCTTTCTATTCTCTCCAGAGAAAAGCCTGGAGAGTTTGAAGAAATGTCTCTTGTTTATTTATTAATAATTAAGGTGGACATATTAGACATTAGAATGATTGTTGTATAGAGGAAAGAGATTCAGTACATTATCACATCTGCGTTGTTTTCACAGGTATGCTTTTCACTCGATTTTATACTTTCATATTTTAATTTTCTACCTTTTGCAAAAGGAATATCTTTTGTAACACTACTTGTTTCAGTTTGGGGTTTAGAAAATATGGCACTGTATTTATACTTGTTTCTCTTGAATGCCATGTTATTCATATTGACCCTTTTTTTAGAGTTGTCTAAAGCAATTTTTATTTTAATCTGACTTTCAGGGGAAAGCTACTCTACCATATTTTCACCTTTAATATAAATATGATTTATTTATTCCAAGTCATTAGAGTCAATATTAAATATAGACCTGAATGCCAAATGATCGCAATGGGAATGTACCCAATTCACTAATGCTGAAAGGACCTGACAGTTTCCAAAGAATGGTTCTTGCACTTTCCTGTTCATTATAGAAAGAATTTGAAGGCACTTAAATGAGAGGAAGGGGCAGATAGAGTTTCCATGGTTAAATGTTCACAGGAGACAGGATTGGTTTTGAACAGTCACTAACTGAGACATGGGTGCACAGGGTCAACAGACCAAGACCTTTGAAACTATACGAGTGTGTAGCTCTGAGACCAAGAGGTGCCAAGGTAAAAACATGGATCTAAATTGTATAGGAAAAAGAATCAAAGAGCAATTAAAGTTGTTGGAGCACACAGTAAAAGACATATTTCCTATATTTAGTAGGCCCTTAATGAATTTGATTTGAAATGAAGCTTAGGAGCTCAAATTTGGCTTGGTAATAGTATCTCATTTTTTTCTGTTTTATAAAGTGACCTTACTTGATCTATGACATCCATGTGTATTTCAAACTACCAATAACCCATCTTGGGAAATAAATTCTCACTAGCTGTCCTTCTTTTGATTTCATAGATGCAAATATATCTCACTTTGTTAGACTTATTACGGTTTCTGCTTGCCTTATTCTATCAGGAAATTTGATTACTCTGAGAGGATTTGTTATTTGCAAAGCCATGTTAATTCTTGCCTAATACTCTATGATCTAATCACTTGCAAACTGATTATTTTACTCGGTATATACAGGTTTTAAAAATCTTTAGTTTTAAATATTCTATTCTTTGCTATTCAATCCAACTATTTAACAAACGTTACTGAGCATCCTATATGATCTAAGTGGTAGACACTAAGAATGTGGTGAAATGAATAAAATGGAACCCCTGCCTACACTGAGCTTTCAATAAAAAAGCAAGTTGAAACATAATACATACACACATGTGTGCACACACACATGCACTCATTTACACATGTACACATTGGTATATAAAACTGTATGTTATATGTCCTGTTCAGGGCTCTTACTGTATGCCCAGGCACAAGACATTTAATTTCTTTGAACGTCAATTTCTTTTTAGCTTCACATAAAAAATGTGGAAAATCATGCTTGCACAACCTACCCCACTGAGTTATTCAGACATTATTGTTTAAAATATTAAAAAAATGCTTAGACTTGACAAATCTTAAACTACTATAAAAATAAGATCCAATCTAAAGATTGTTTGAAGGATTTGAAGATGTTACATGATAGCTATTTCTGGCATTTGAAAACCATTTGATTTATGGAAGAAGGATTGGTGATGTTTTCTTTGTTTCCAGAACTCAAAAATAGGAGCAATGAGTGGAAATTTTAGTTGTGGTATAAGGAGAAAAATAATATTATAGGTTATTAATTCTTCTTTACTATATATCTTCAAGCAAAGACTAAACGACTATGCATCAGGTATGTTACTAAGAATTTTTTTCTCCAGGCACAGGATGATTTAGACAACTTCAGACGCCCTTCCCTACTTTTAGATACTTGAATTCTGTGACAGATTCATGAGAAGTTCATAAGGCCCTGTGTATTCAGAGTCAGGAAAGATAGATCACTTATGTCTGGGGAAATCAGGGAAGGTTTCATAGACAAAGCAGTTGCTTCTTCTTTAAAATTGAACTTTGATGGAACATCAGGGTGAGAGAAAGGCAAATTTCAACCATACAACATAGTCATATAAAATTTTGAATTAATTATGATCATTATTACTGTGGCCAAACCATCCCTTC
Source organism: Petaurus breviceps papuanus (assembly GCF_028583685.1). NCBI lineage: Eukaryota > Metazoa > Chordata > Mammalia > Diprotodontia > Petauridae > Petaurus > Petaurus breviceps. The sequence continues at coordinate 18,550,104 of NW_027187348.1, read as the reverse complement.
AGTTAGGGTAAACCTTTTATTTTCTATGTTTAAAAGAAGAATGAGGCTTTGTTCCTATCTTGTGCAAATCTCGGTTGAACCATTTTTCTCAGTGCCTTACTATAAAGAACAAATGGAAAAACTTTATTTCAGATAGCTGGAAATAAATCTATTTGAGTATTTTTTTTAATATAAAGGGGATTTATTATTTTGTTTCTCCTCTAGTAACTTTGGATGAATGCAGATCAAATGAATTTAAGCCTTCAGAATCCTGAGGTGTATCTAGATAGTAACCCCTCTCTTGCTTTTCTAATCCCCTTTTTGATTGTTTGTGGTTTTCTTATCCTTACAAGTCTAAATTGAATTGTGTGTTTGGAGCTATTAGAAGATGGCAATCCGATTTTCATTTGTCTTTATTTATTGGTTGAACCAGCCCATCAGTAAGACTGTGTTACATAAAGATCAAAGCCTGCTGAGCCCCCTACTAAATGACTGGTTTATTACACAAAATCAACAATCAAAATTAATGTTAAGCAAAAGTTCAAGGCCATAAAGAAATGGGCCTGGAAACAAGAGGCTTTTGCAACCAGATAATTTTCAGCACTACACAGTTCTTCCACTCATCAGTCAAGAAATCACGTATTGATCTTACAAAAGATGCATGTTACAAAATTTCTCATGTGACTTTCCCCCCAATTTCCCTGAATAAAATTTATAGTACCACAGGCCTTTTTAGAGCTAGAAGCCTTGTAATCCAATATATTCATTTTCAAATAAAGACCCTGAATTACAGAGACATTAAGTGACTTGTGCTTGGTCAAACAGGGAATAAGTGGCAAAGGGAGACTCAAAATCATTGTCACCACTCCATTCTATTTTACTGAGCCTCTTCCCCCAAGGATTTGAATCTCCTTCTTACTTTGGCAGGGATTCATTCTTTTTTACTGCTTTTTTTAATGTATTTGTTATTTTAAAATTTCCTCTTTAAATAGTAGTTTTTTTCCCCAAATTACATATCAAGAAAATTTTTAGCATTCATTTTTATAAGATTTTTGATTTCTATTTTTTCTTTCTCCCTCCCTCCTCTCTCCTCTTCTGAAAATGTTAGGCAGTTTGATATAGTTTTTATATGTACTATCATGTAAAACATATTTCCATTGTCACAGTTGTGGAAGAAGAAAGAAATTGAAAGAAAAAAATGAGAAAGAATAAAGCAAGTGAAAAAAATCTATCTGAATTCAGAGTCCATCATTTCTTTATCTGGATTTGAATAACATTTTCCTTCCTGAGTCCTTTGTACTTGTGTTGGATCATTGTGTTGCTGAAAAGAGCTGAGTCATTCATAGCTAATACTCATACAGTGTTCCTGATACTGTATACAGTGTTTTCCTTATATTGTTCATTTCACTTTGCATTAATTTGTAAAAGTCTTCCTATTTTTTTCCTGAAATCTTCCTGTTCATCATTTCTTTCTTTCTTTTTTTTTTTTTTTTAAGATTTTTGTTTTTTCTTTTTGGAGGGGGGCAAGGTAGAACAATTGGGGTTAAGTGACTTGTCCAAGGTCGCATGGCTAGGTTTTTTGGTGTGTGTTAAGTGTTTGAGGTCATTTTTTGAACTCAGATCCTCCTGACTCCAGGGCTGGTACTCTATTCTCTGCTCCACCTAGCTGCCCCCCTGTTCATTATTTCTTATTGTGCAATAGTATCCCATTACATTCATTTACAACAGCTTCTTCAGTCATTCCCCAATTGATGGGCATCGCCTCAATTTCCACTATTTTGCAACCATGAATAGGGTTGCTATAAATATTTTTGCACATGTAGGTCCTTTGTCCCTTTTTGTGATCTCTTTGGAATACGATCTTAGTACTGGTATTGTTGGATCAAAGGGTATGAACGTTTTGGTTGCCCTCTAGGCATAGTTCCAATCCACAATAGGATCTGTAAACAATTCCACCAGCATATGAAAGTTTATTATGCTTTGTGCACAACATTTAAAATATATTGGGGGAAGATAGGCCCTGTGACTCTACCCTAACTCTTTCCAATTGCCTTTTTCAAGGTAAGCCCTCCTCATGCTACTGCAGTTACCAGTGTAGAAATTTCCTCTATAACCATATACATTCACAATGTTCAGTAGATCAACATACTCCCTCTATCATTCTTCTTCTCCTTTTTTCTCTCTCATTCCTTTTTCCTTCTCTTCTCTCTTTTTCCTTCTTATTTTCTTCTCTTCATTCCTCTTCTTTCCCTCCATTTTTTGCTTCTCCCATTCCTTTTTCTTCCCTTCTTTCCTTTCTTCTCTTGTCCCCTTCCATTTTACTTTTATTCCTTCCTATCTTTCCTTTCCTTTTGCTTTTTCTATTCCTCCATTTTTCCTTTCTTTTTTTTCCTCCCTTTCCTTCTTTCCTTAATCCCTTCCTTCCTCTTTTCATGAAGTACCTAATATATGCAAATTTGGGAGAGATGGCAAATAAATAAGAATTGGATTTTGATCTCTAAGAATGTATAGTGAAATAATACAAAGACAATGATGAGCATCAGCTGTAATTCATGGAGCTAGTTATATCCAGTAACTTTCCATTTTTAGATTTCAGCCTAATAACCTAACACTGGCTAGGGGGCAGAGTAGGTTAGACACTGAACTTAGAGTCAAGAAGGCTTGTACTTGAATACTGCCTATGTAACCCTGGGCAAGTCACTTAATCTCTCCTTGACTTAATTTCCTGGTCTCCAAAAGAGGAATAATAATAATAATAGGCTTTGTAAACTTATAAGTATTATGCAAATACCAGCTACAATTATTGCTAACATCATTATTAATAATAACACATCCAATTGCATGGTAATTAAGAATTAGTTTTATTGGGGAGGCTAGGTGGCACAGTGAGTAAGAGTGCCGGCCCTGAAGTCAGGAGAACCTGGGATCGGTTTTGGTCTCAGATACTTCACACCCACACAAAATAACTATTTGTGTAACCTTGGGCAAGTTACTTAACCCCAATTGCTTAAAAAAATAATTAGTTTTATTGTTTTAAGTAGCTTGAGAATAGATACCATAAGAAAGAAAGGACTTTAAGTTGCATTTATAATAATACCAAGCATATTAATGTAAGGGATAGAAGCAATGTCAGCTATAATAATAATAGCTAGCATATACATATTTCCTAAGTGTTTTCAAAGTACTTTAAAAGTAATATTTTATCTATACAACCGCCCTGGGAGGTAGGTGCTTTATTATGCCCGTTTTCCAAAGGAGGAAACTGAGGCAAACAAAGACTAAATAATTTACCTAGTGTCACATAGCCAAAAGTGTCTAAGGTAGAATTTAAACTCAGTTATTCACCACTAAAAAATTTCCAACACCCCATATTCACTGTACCGCCAGCTGCCTGTAAATCTATGATCTCGATATTTGTTCCATATATAACATATTGATTTGCATTGTGGTTTCTGAATTGGTTAGTTTAAATTTATGGAGATCATGATAAGCAAATAAAAACCACTGGGCAAAGGCAATGGACAAAGAGACATTAAATCACTAGTAGATAAACAATCCAATTTGATTCCATAAAATACACATTTATCAAATGAATGCTATATACTAGGCACTGTAAGGATTCCAGGACAATTAATGAAATTGTTCTTGCCCTCAAGAAGCTTGTATTCAATCAAGGAAACCATGCAGATATTGTAATACAGATAAATAAACACTAAATAAATATCAAAATAATTTGGTAGTGAAGAAGCACTAATAAATAGGGAACCTAGTAAAGGTTTCTTATAGGAGTTAGCACTAGAGCTGAGCCTTGAACTGAATCAGGAATTTCAGGCTGTGGAGGAAATGAGGAGAGGGTAGCTCAGGCAACAACTGAATTCTGATTACTCTAAGTCCTCACTGATTCCCATCTCAGAAAGTACCCATTGTAAGGCAAAATTGGATAATTACAGTACTCAAACTCTTGAAACCTTCATGTTCTAAAAGAGGGAGGAGATTGCATTGGAGGGCAAATGCTATGTTAATAAATATGGTAATTAGGAATGATTTTTCATAGGAATTCATTACAGCTGAATCTAAAAAGTCATATAGCAAAAGCATGCTAATCCCCCAATTCAAGAGACTTAATCAATGTAATTTTGTGCCGAATTTCCATTGTCCTTTCTGTCTATCCTGCAGGGATTCTGTTAGATTGAATGATTCAATGTATAGGAAGCATTTTGATCTCCTTTGAAGAGTATAATAACAATAATTATTTTCTTAAATGATTATTATTTTATATGGCATCCTTCAAAAGATATCAACTTAAAGAGAATGAACAAATGGTGGCCAAGCCCCTGGAGAGAAGGCAGCAGGGCAGCTGTAGGATAGTGATTGCAGTGCTTAGGAAGGGAGGAAAGTTCTCTGTCTCAGATTGCTAATACAATGTAATTGTCTCCTTCAAGCTTTGCAGATAGAGACTTTTTATGTCTTAAATTAGGCACAATACAGCCTTGTACAATGTTTAAACAATTAGTGGTTTGCACTACTATGAGCTTTTATGGTCAGCTTGTTTTTTTTAATGCTTTCTAATTATGGTATGTAGTCTAGCCTTAATGATTCTTCTGATTCTTTGCCCATCCTTTCTTTCCCCAGCTTGGCAAGTAGTGGTCAAGTGAGGCCTTGAGAGTATGATTTATATTGAGCACAAATAGAGACAAAAAGTAAATATAAATCTTTGGGGAAGAACAGGATGTTCCCCAAGTACCTAAAAGGTAAAAAGACTAGAATTGGAGAGAATCTTCAGGAAAAGATTGAAAGTAACTGAGAAACAATGGGATGAATTTAGCTAAAGGAGACTGAATCCCGACCAATGTGGAATTATAGTTTGTTTCTTTTACTGTCTTGCACTTTTAGCCCATTGCAATTAACTCCATTCTTTCTTCTGTCACTGTTCTTTTTTCTTTTTTTCAATCTTCAGTTTCTTTGACCTCTATAGAGAGACTATGTGAGTGGATGATGAAACACACACACACACACACATGCACACACACAAACACACAGGAATGATGGAATGAGTGGGTAGGTAGATAGCAGTTGTTAAGTAGTGTCTCCCTTTTATAGTCAAACTCTTAGAAAAGGTTGTTTGTGCCCTTTACTTTCATTTCTTTGACTCCCATTCATTTCTCAATCTTTTGTAATCTGGATTCTGACCTTACAGATTAATTAAAAATTCTCTTTTCAAGGTTACCAACAATCTATATTGGTCTTTCCTCTGTCTTCATTTTCTTGACATCTTGGAAGTTTTTGATTCAGTTACCTACCCCCTTCTGACTTCTTGGACATTATTTCTACTCTTGGTTCCCATAATATAGCTCTTTCTTCATTTTTCTCCTATGTGTCTATCCTTTGTTGAATCTTCCTGCTACTATTGGCACACTAAATGGGGACATTCTCATAATGTTCATTGCTAGGTTCTCTTCTTTTCTTTTTTTTACACTCTTTTTATAATCTTACCAGCTATCAATGGCTCCATTATAAACTCTATGAATGTGTGAGGAAAACAATTTATTGTATTTTTTGCATATATAAGCAAAACTTATTATGCTGTTTAAATCCAACCCTATGTTATCAAAGGTTGTTTTTACCCAAAATATTGCCTGACTCCAGTAACTCTCTAGGAATGCTGGAGATGACTAGGAACCCCAAAGGGTTCTCCAGGTCCTAGGTCCACCCAAAATATTCTTTTGAGCTACCACACCCCAGACATGTGATGGGTCCACCCAAAAAAACATATATTTGACCATGTCACTCCTCTACTAAAAGAAAAAAAAATCTTTGGTGGCTCCATATTCCTCTATGTTAAATTACAAAATTTTTAGTGTGGCATTTAAAGCCTTCCTCAGTATGGTTCCAAACCACCTTTTGAATCATTTTTCAAATTGCTCCCTCCTCAATACTCTTTCAATTCCAGTTTGCTATTCTCTGGAGATGGCATTCTCTCTCTTGCATTTAGATGTTTGCATGAATGGTATTATATTCCCCTGTGTTTTGGCTTCATTAAGAGTTTATTGAATATTTGCAATTACTCATATCTAATCATTCTACCTTGCTTTCAAGTTGCCCTCTTGGCAACTTTGCTTAACTGTGTAATGTGGTTTGTGTGTGGACACCCTGTTCTAAATCCGATATAAATTAAACGTTTCAGAGCCTTAACAAGAGGGAAATTTCTTTCTGTCTCACTCTCCTCTACCAAATGATGCAATAAATTTTTTTCTAAAACTATTTAAGATGTTGTGGTTTGTTCCTATAAACAACAAAGATAAGTCCCAAATCAATGTATTCTTTCTGAATCTCTCTTCTGAACTTTAGCCCTGTATTACAGACTGCTTGCTGTTCATCTCTACCTGCATATCTTATTGTTCTTTACTTCATTCATTCCTTCATTTGCTTATTTCCTCATCTATCTATCTATCCAGAGTAATTTCAGTCATTTCTGATTCTTTGTGACTCCACTTGGGATTTTCTTGGCAAAGATACTGGAGTGGTTTACCATTTCCCTCTCTAACTCATTTTACAGATGAGAAAGAGGCAAACAAGTTTAAGTGATTTACCCAAGGTCACACACATATATGTGTCTGAAGTCAGACTTAAAGTCAAGTCCTCCTGACTCCAGAGCCAACATTCTATCCACTGTGCCACCTACCTACTAAGATATCTCATGGGCATCTCAAATTCAATATGCTCCAAAGGGAACTCCAAAGCTCCATACTCCCCCATATGTTGCTGTGTGAAACTTTCTAATTTTTGTTGATAGCATCACTATCCTTCTAGTTATCCATGTTTATGACTTTGGACTTGTTCTTGTCTGTCTCTCTTTATCAATTTGTATCATTAGCACACATTTCTTTTTGTTCATATCTTCTCTATTTATGTATTTTCTTATTTAGTTCATGATTTCACAGAGGCAACAGAAATAGCTTCCTAAATGCTCTGTATACTTATAGATATCCTTTTTCCAATTCATCCTTCACAAAAATATCACATAGATATTTCTAAAACATATATTTGACCATGTCACTCCTCTACTAAAAGAAAAAAAAATCTTTGGTGGCTCCTTATTCCTCTAGGTTAAATTACAAAATTTTCAGTGTGGCATTTAAAGCCCTCCTCAGTATGATTCCAAACCACCTTTTGAATCATTTTTCAAATTGCTCCCTCCTCAATACTCTTTCAATTCCAGTTTGCTATTCTCTGGAGATGGCATTCTCTCTCTCGCATTTAGATGTTTGCATGAATGGTCCTCAAAATTCTCACTTCATTTTTACTTCTTGCAACCCACAGATTTCTTCTCAACATACTTCAAGTGATACCTGCTACTGAAAAACTTTCCATGTCCCCCAAATTATTAGCACTCTTTTCCACTTGAAATTACTGTGTATTACTCTGAATACATCTTATATTTATTTCTGTATGGGTTGTACTCCATTCCTCCCATCCAACAGAACAGAATATAAGTTCCTTTTGGGCAGGGGTTATTTTATTTTTTGTCTTGCATTGCCAGTGCTTTGCACATAGTAAGGGCTTAAGAAGTGGAAATTAAAGTAAGCAATTTCAGGAGAGAATTCTTTTATTACCAGCAGAGTCCATCCTTACAGGAAGTGTCATTAAGCAGAGCATCCAAGTTCCACATCTGGTGACTGTTGCTTTAGAAACCTCTTCTCCCTAATAGCTGAGTAAATAAGTGTACCATAGAGTAGGTTGTCAGTGTAAGTTATTACCATCTGGGGACTTAAGTAAAATATAAACTCTTCTCAAAAGTTTTCAATTTCCTTTTTCACATATAGCTCTGTGATTTAGAAGGTAGATTTTGAGCATAAATTTCTTTCCTTTTCTTCAGTCTCCCTCCTGTTATGGCATTATTGATCCAAAATGGTATATAAAAAGCAGGTAACTATTGACCAATTATAAGAGCTAAGAGAACATGAAAATATTATTCAGTTGCAAGGGGATAAAAAGCTTCCTATGAAAACTAAAATCTTTGCCATATTTTATTAAAAATAATAAAACAAAAATAGTAGACAGAATTAGGTCTAGAGAAGTGGCTTTAAAATCTGACCTGTGTGTAGAAGGTACATTAAAATTTGAGAATTGTGTTAGGTGGTCAGAGTATTAAGCAGAATTAAGATTGTTTCTCTCCTAAGGAAACCAAACTATCCTGAATGATGGTTCAGGTTCATGTCAAGATTGAGAAGAAACAAATTCCTCTGAACTAACAAGTGAGAAGTGAGAGCCAATAGAGGAGCTACTTTCTCTGTGCACAATTCTGGTGACTTTGCACAAGGTCTTGGATCCTATTCACTCTCCTTGTTAGTGTGTCAGTCTCAGCATGAACCAATGTGTTCACATCTGGGGGATCCCAGAATTTAGGGACTTTGGAGAGTATGCATAGTTCTATCCTCTTATTTTACACATAAGGAAAATGAGATCTAATTAAGTGAAGTGGCTTACTAGGTCATATGACAAATCTAGAACTGGAATCCAGTCCTTCCAGTTCCAAAGCTAGAATTAGAACCCAGTCCTCCCAGTTCCAAAGTCCAAAGTTCTCTGGCTAACACCACTTTTGAGTGTAACCTAGATTGTGACATTAGCTTTCTAGCTAAAATAGCTTTTGAGTGAGTAGTTTGACTATTACTAACTAGAAGTAATAATAATAATAATAATAATGCTGAGTGGGAGGGGAAGAAAAATAAACAAACAACACTGAAATCTTAAATAACCATGATGGTCTGAAGGCAAAAGTGTGTTCTGATTGTTTCGCTTTCTGGCAAAATGCTTGAAGACTTTCTGAGAAGTAACAAGTGAATTTATACTCTTCATGAGTAGTATCTCACTTTGGAGCAGATGTGACTGTTTTCTGCTGGAAAAATTCCATCTTAAAATTATCTGTGTAAATTGAAGTCCTGTTTTCTGCCACAAGAGTATTACTTAGTATTAACAATTGATAATTAGGCCACTGGAGGGGCATCGAACCATTTCCAAGAGCATCCTAAACGTTGGCTAAGGAGAGCACTCTTCCTCCAAATGACAAGCAATAAAATAAAAACAAACACAGCATGATTCATTGCATAATGGCAGCTTTCTGTAATCACTGATAACATTTCTTCATTTGGTCCTTATTGCAACAATAAAGCATTGCTTTTATTACTGTGAAGATGACTTTGCTTTTATTAGTCCTATAATCCCTCCTTCTAAATATTAGTAGAATTCTCCCAAGAAAATTCAAGCTATTTGCAAAGAAATAAAGTAATGATGCAATAGCACGTGATAATTTTTTTTTACAACACTAAGGTTATTTTTTGAAATTTTCCTATTTTCTAGTGTCTGGATAGACTGACCATTTAGTATTATAACCTTTACATATTTATCTCCTTTGTAGCAGATTTTTACTAGTGAGATAAACTTGCCTGTTTATAGCAAGCTAAGAACTCTGCAGCCATCTTTATCCATTAAAATATAGTTTGACAAAACATGGCCTTTTGGAGTTCACATTTCGGCATAGACTCTGCCCCATTAAATATTCCTAATGTATCTGTATGTGAAAAACATGCTTAATGATATCTCTGTAAACACTTTATATTGCTTATAGCCTTTAGTTACTGCAGGAAGTTTATAGAAAAAAATATCCTTATGGAGAGAGATAAGGTTATTGCATAGCTTTCCATACTGTAGGGCCTTGGGATTTGTGTAGCTGACATACAGTTGGAAAGTTATGCAAAATTAATATTTATGCCACTGGAGTAAATTGCAATTAAGTTGATTCTCATTTGTAAATATACATATACACATAAAATTATACACACATACATACATGAACATATACAATACATATATGTGTGCATACATATATGATGTACAATAATGCATATACATGTTCACACATGCATACATATATATCTTTATAGCTATACCTCTATCTATCTATCTATCTATCTATCTAGCTATCTATCTATCTATCTATCTATAACCTAAGGAAAAGTTCTATCCTTGTGAATACTGGTCGATTATAGTAGGTTAATGAATAAAATAAAACGTTATAATTGAACTAAATTGGACTTGAATGATATACTTTGCTTGCTTTACGTAATAAAATTGAGTTATTTGTAAATAACACCCAACGATAAGCACTCTCTAAATTATTTTCTACTTTTCGTCCTGCTTGAATTTTAAGTATGTCCTAGTATTCAAAATACCACAGACTCTTGTTTGTATGACTGTGTTTCTAGAAATCTATAATTCTGGTTTAATGTTGGTTAAATTCTCATGCAGCTCTTTTAAATAGTCATAGCAATAGTTATTTAATTCCTCACCTAGCATATTGATTTGGTCTTATCCACTGGCTATTTTAAATTCAGTTCAACCAATATTTTTCTTAAATGTGCCAGCAATGTGCTAGGTATTAGTGACACAAAGAGAAAATGACATAGTCCCTGTCTTCAAAGATCTTACATTCTATTGGGGAGGTATATCACATACACTAATATTTTTCAGTTTCTAGATATGATCTGGATATATTCATGATTCAGAACTCAAATATTCAAAAAGACCAATGTACCCATGAATATTAGCATTTCTTTAAATGATATAAGTATGTCACACCTCTATGCTTGACCATCCAGCACAGTTTTTGTTTATATTTTCTTGTATGGGATGCTACAATAGATAACTAAATAAAAAGGTCTAATTAAAAAACCCAAGTTATAACCTCAAAATGTTGGAAGAAATCTTCATACATAGTATACAATTCACTTTTGTATTCATACACCACAGAAAAAAAAAACGATAATTTTAGGGGCGATTGATGATAAATACAGTGTCCACTAAATTTCCATACTTTAGGATGTACTAGAGTTTTGGGTTTATTTGTTTGTCTCCTTTTGTGGGGTAAGAGTGAAAAGGAACATTTAAGTTTTAGTTATCACTAAAATTGAGTATATCTGGGAGACATGGATAATACTAAGTTCTTCCATTTAGTGTTTATGTCTATTTCACATTTTTAGTTGGTCAATTTATATTCATGGAATTTAATATCAATTTGAGTCCTAATTAATCGCTCCTGGACTAAAGGCCTGGGGTAGTCAGAAGGAGAGGACCATCACTATGACACATTCCTTCACTAAATGGGATGAATACTTCTAGGTCCCAGTGATACAGCTGTTAACTACATGACTTTGTTAGTTAATCAGATGTTTTGCCACTGGGAATTGCCTGTGTGAATAAAGTCTGACAGAGGTGTCTGCTTCACCTCAAATATAATGACACAAGTGCGTCACTTATTAGAGACTAAGAGAAAAAATGCACGTGGCATTCATCCCAAGGCACTGTGGCTCATAGTTAAGTGCCATCCTCATTTAGAGTGTAAGTCCAGAATGCTCTTCAATTGCATAAAAATTGAAGAGTGAATAAACAGCCTGTGGATAGATAGTGTACGCTTTTCTTTTTTCTTCTATTAGTGTTAATTTGAAGGAATACAGAAAAATCCTGTAAAATACTGGACATGATTTGGATATTTCAAAATTTCAGATTGTGGGACTCATCTGTATACAAAGTGATTCATGTCATCCATTTCTTCTCATGATGTTAGTCAATAAATCCTTACTCGAAGCATTTAATTTGATCTGTCTTTTAATTGATCTATGCTACATTATTCTGCATGGAGTAAAATGGAAGTATATTAGATAGTAAATTATACTTTTGTCATAATATTAATTTTTACATTAATCATAAAGGCTACATGATGTAGTAGCTAGAAGTTTGGTCTTGGAAATCAGAAACATCTATGTTCAAGTGCTATCTCTGGTTCTCCACTGTAAAAGCAGGGAACTACTCTCTCAGTGTCTAAGTAACTCTCTAAGACCATTACCACTATGCTGTACTCTGTTCTTTTTTTCCTATTCTATTCTTGTAAGAATAATAATAATAGTGATATTAATAGTGTTAATAAGGCACCCAAGTGTCTGAGGCCAGGTTTAAACTCATGAGCCTTGAGTCTTCCTGACTTGGGGCCCAGCACTCTATTCACTGTGTCACCTAGGTACTCACATAATAAGACAATAGTCTGTGTGCTAAAGTTCAGTATGTGGCACATAAAAAAATAAAAGTAGGAAAAATACTTGTTCCATAATTGTTTTACCTGAACTTCATGAAACAATTAGGAAAGAATGATTTTTCTTTTAAAAAAATGTTTTATTTATTTAATTAGGTATTTCCCAATTGTATATAAAAATATTATAATAATCTTTAAAAAAAATAAGTTTCGTGGCAGCTAGGTGGCACAGTGAATAGAGCACCAGCCCTGGAGTCAGGAGTACCTGAGTTGAAATGTGGCCTCAGACACTTACCACAAAAACTAGCCATTTTGGGCAAGTCAACCCCAACTGCCCTCCAAAAAGCAAATAATAATAATAATAAATTTCAACTCTCTTTTCCTTTTCCCTTTTTCCCCCTTCTGGAGAATGCAATTTGAATTTGATTATGCATGATAGGTCATGCAAAATATATTTCTATTTTAGTCTTCTTGCAAAACAAAACAGACAAAATAAAATAGTACAAACAGAATGAAAAGAGGTATGCCTCAATATGCATTCAGAGTTCATCAGTTCTCTATCTGCAGGTGGATGTCATTTTCCATAATGAATCCTTTGGAATTATTTTAGATCATTGTCTTAATCAGAGTAGCTAAGTTTTTCATAGTTGTTCTACCTTACAATATTGCTGTTACTGTGTACAATGTTTTTGCTGGGTCTACCCACTTTACTTTGCATAAGTCCATATAAACTATACTAAATTTTCCTGAAGCCATCCTGCTCATCATTTCTTATAGCACAATAGCTTAGATCTTTGTTTTTTAGCTCTTCCAGGAATTCTTGTTTGGCTCATGCACAATTCACATTTTTCTTTGAAGTTTTGCTTCTGTCTGTTTTGACTTGATCATTTTCTTCAGAGTTTGTGCCTTGAGATTCCCTGAACCAATGGTATTTTTAATAGTCACGTTCTTTTTTCTTGTTGTTGTTTTCTCATTTTTCAACCATTTTTTTTTCATTTGGAACCTTATATTAATGTTTAGTTCTATTTTGGGGTTTGACATTGGGGTAGAGGAGCACTGTCTCCAAAGTGTTATTTTCAGATCTAATTTGTTGGATTTGGAAGTTTTTGGTTCTTCTGATGTGAAGTGATCATCTCTGGTTTAAGAGCCCTCAAAGCTGCTGCTTCTGTCTCCACCACCAAGTCCCACTACTGGTGTTTCATACATGTGAACTCCAAGATGGCCTCCTTCCCCTTTCACAAATCTGACATCCTACTTCTGACCTCCTATTTTGTCTTGGGATAGAAGAATATCTCTGATTTTTTGTGGACTCCCCCACTGCAAAATTCAATTTGAAGCACAATTTTAAAGTTATTTGGGGGTAGGAGAATGTTGGGAGAAATTAACTTTCTCTACTTAGCTCTCTTGGCTCTTCCCCTAGAAGTAGGAATGATTTTTCATTCAAAGCAACAACAGCTAGATCTACAGAATGCCAAGTATTCAAAAGATTAATATTAGGATATCAACTTGTTGTAGTTTCATTTTTGCAAGGTTGTTATCAAACAAGATGAGAATAATTTTTATGCAATAGTAAAAAAAAATTATCATGACAGTTTTAATTTATATGAATAACAAGGAATACCCCTACCCCCTAAAAAGGACTTTAAGTAGTTCTTTAAAAAAATTAACCAAATGAGCTCTTAAAAAACACACACACAACACATTTTGCGTCTCAATAAGTTTATACTGAGCAGTATGATTACCAATTATGTAGACTTTCCTTAATGCGTATAGTACTCAACACCTGGATATCTGAAACACATCTAACCTCAACTCTGAAATTAGACCTCAAATTAATCATAGAAGCTGGTGAGTTAGTATGGCCCTTAGATCATGGTTGACACCATAATGAATATTTAAGTCTTGGGCAGTATGGTACAAATACAATCTAAAAGGTTCCCTTTATCACTATCAGTTAGATTGATTACTGGTAGTGACCTGTTAGTCTCCCTTGTGTCCCCATTATTCACAACTCATAGCCTTCTGTAGACACAACTAGGTCACCTTAATTACATGCAGAAACAATTTATATTTGTGAAAGTTTCACAGTAATAATTAATCTGAAGTGCCAAAATATTGTTCAAAAGTCTAGAAAAATAGAAAGTTCTGTATGATATTGACCTGTCAAATTCAAATCAGACTAGAAATGATGTTTCTCGTTCTGCAATATTTCTCAGTGTCTCTATTTTTTGTTATTGCTTAGTCACATTCAGTTCTTTGTAACTCCATATGGGGTTTTTGTTGCTGAGATACTGGAGTGGTTTGCCATTTCTTTCTCCAAATCATTTTATAGATAAGGAAAGTGAGATAAACTAGGTTGAGTAACTTGCCCAGATTCACATAACCAGTTAAGTGTCTGAGACTGGATTTAAACTTAGGTCTTCCTAACTTTAGGCCCGGTGCTCTATTCACCATATCACCTACCTGCCTTCACTACTTTAGATCATTATTAATGTTGTCTTTCATAAACAATATCTTGTTAAGCAATGATGAAATGTTTTTAGCAGTTAATTGCTATTATGTGTGTGGTCTGTTACACTGATGGGAGGTAGTTGTATTTTGACATTGTAGTAATACAATGTCAAGTTATCTAAGAAAAATAATCCTGTCTCTTAATCTAAGGTCATAACATGGAGTTCTTATTTGCTTAATCAATATTTCTTCCTCAAGTTTTGTTTCTTTCATTTCACCATGGAAAGACATGTTTTAAAAAAGAGTACATTGACAACTTCTTGTAGGTCTTATACTTTTAAAACATAAAACTATTATAAATACCAGAAATATTTTGCCTTTTCAGTAAAAGAGATATGATTGAAGAAATGTTTTCTGACATTGTTTCCCCAAATCTTTAGAATTATATAATGTAACATAATAAATAAAGATTCATAAAATGATGAAAAACCAAACAAATTCCTATGAGAAAATAGTTAAATAAAAGGAACATAGCATGAAAAATATTTACGTCTTTGAGATAGTAGGTAATTTCTTTTTTTCTTATTTATTTATTATTAGTTTTCAACATTAATTTCAACAAGATTTTGAGTTACAAATTTTCTCCTCATCTTTCCCCTGTACCTACCCCAAGATAGCGAGCCTGCTGCTGCATACCCCTTGCCCTAATCTGTTCTCTCTGATATCCTCTCCCATGTCTGCCCCTAATTTTCTAGTAGAGCAAGGCAGATTTTTATACCCCAGTGCCTGTATATATTATATCACAGTTACATATTAAAACAATTTTTATATTAATATTTGTTTTTAAAACTTTGATTTCCATGTTCTTTTCCTTCTTCCCTCCTCACCTATTGTAACACCATGCACATAAGCTTTCCAGAGGATTGCTACTGTGAATAGCTTTTAAGGTTCTGATTACAAAGTATAGTGAACACTCTATTTATTCCATAACAAATCAAAGCAAAACTTTCACAGAAAAGCAAGGCATAGCATTCACAATATTACAACTTATATTCACAAACAGCTTATCATTAAAATGCCACATAGTTTTCACCAAAGTGGTCACAATATTTAGAAAAAAGAACAACCATCTCAAAGTACAATAGTCAAAGTCTTCCACTCATGGGGCAAAGTCTTCCCACTCATTGGGCACTCTTAAGTTAACTCAATCAGTCACTTATTCAGCAATCAATTGCTAAGTATCATTAATCACTAAGTACAATATAAAATATAGACCCTCCACCCCTAGGTCACTAGTAAACTACAATTTCATCATTACTCAGTACCTGTGGAGAGGTCTTTTCATCTTGACTTGGGGCCAGTTCTTACATTCCCTGGATCCCCTTCCATGGTCCCAGATTCTACCTGAATTCACCAGACTGTCACCTGGGTTCAGTGGCAGACAGCTCCCAGTTCCTTGTCTAGCTCTTTGGGGAGGTCCTGCTTTACAGTGAAGTTCACAGTGTCCAGTCCATGTCAGATCCTTCACAATTTCTGCTCCAAGGAATTCAAGGCTCAACAAAGCCACAAACAGACAAAGTCTCAGCATCCCAGTCATGCTTCCTCAGTCACCTGGGCCCCTGGCTCCTGTCTCTGGCCTCCTGTTTAGAAGAAGCTCTACCAGCACAAGGTCTAAGGAAATTCTGGCTCAGTTCCCCATTCTCTATTCTGTAGCTGATCTGCCACCAGATGCTGGTCTCAAGAAATTCTGACTGTGCCTCTCTGGGGCTTTTCTTATATACATACAGCATTAGCTTCCTATTTCAGCCAACCCCTTCTTGTTATATGGCAACAGGAGACAGGAGTTCATACCTTCTGTTTCCTCAACAGAGGCTTGATCAATTACTAAGTGCTAAGTACCTGCTACCTTTGCCAACACAAAGGGATCTTCAAATTCAAATTATATTACCATTACACCCAGCCCCACTGGGAAGACAAGCAACTCAATATAGGTTGTATATGTGTAGTTAAGCAAAATGTTTCCATATTAGTTATATTTTGAAAGACTAACTATATTTCTCTCTATCCTATCCTGCCCCCCACTTATTCTATTTTGTACTTTGACCCTGTCCCTTTTCTAAAGTGTTTGCTTCTAACAATCTGCCCTCCTTTCTATCATCCCCAATCTGCTCTCTCTTATCCCCTTCCCCCCCTACTTTCCCATAGGGTAAGATACCCAATTGAGTGTGTATGTTATTCTTTCTTAAGTCCAATTCAATGACAGTAAGATTGACCCATTCCCTTTCACCTTCCTGCTCTTTCCCTACATTATAACAGTTTTCTCTAGCCTCTTGTATATGAGATAGTTTACCCTATTCTCTCTTCCTTTCTCCTTCTCCCAATATATTCCTCTCTCACTTCTTAATTTTATTTTTTAGATATCATCCTTTCATATTCACTTTATCCTATCCCCTCTATGCGTACATGTACACATACACACACCCTCCTATACATGTATATATACATATATACATATTTATGTATGCACATATATACATATATATTCCCTTCAACAATCCCCATACTGAGAAAAGTCTCGAGTTACAATTATCATTTTTCCCTGTAAGAATAAAAATAGTTTACCTTCTCATGTTTCTCTTGCTTCTTGTATTTGAAAGTCAAGCTTTCTGTTCAGCTCTGGTTTTTTCATCAAGAGTACTTGAAAGTCCTCTATTTCATTGAATTACTATATTTTCCCCTGATGCATTATACTCAGTTTTGCTGGGTAGGTGATTCTTGGTTTTAATCCTATTTCTTTTTATCTCTGGGACATCATATTCCAAGCCCTTCAATCCCTTAGTGTAGAAGCTGCTAGATCTTCTGTTATCCTGGTTGTGTTTCCACAATACTAAAATTGTTTGTTCCTGGCTGCTTGTAATATTTTCTACTTGATCTGGGTACCCTGGAACCTGGCTATAACATTCCTAGGAGTTTTCTTATTGGGATCTTTTTGGGATCTTTTTCAAGAGGCAATCAGTGAATTCTTTCAATTTCTATTTTGTCCTCTAGTTCTAGAACATCAGGGCAATTTTCCTTGAGAATTTCTTGAAGAATTATTTCTAGGCTCTTTTTTTAGATCATGGCTTTCAGGTAGTCCAATAATTTTAAAATTACCTTTCCTGGATTTATTTTCAAGGTCAGTGTTTTCTTTTTCCAGTGTCATATTTCCCATTGCCTTCTAATTTTTCATTTGTTTGGATCTGTTTTATAGTATCTTGATTTCTCGTAAAGTCATTTGCTTCCATTTGCTCTAAGCTAATATTGAAGGAATTATTCTCTTCAGTAACTTTTTGAGATTCCTTTTCCATCTGGGCAATTTTACTTTTTAAGGTATTCTTCTCCTCATTAGTCCATTTTTTTAAGGTGTTATTTTCTTCAGTATTTTTTTGGGTCTCCTTTAGCAGGCTGTTGACTTGCTTTTCATGATTTTCTTGCATCCAAGTTTCAAAATTTAATTTCTTTCTTCACCTTGTAAATTAATGAGTTCATAATAAAATTGAAGGAAAGATATTTAAACATCAGTAGCTAACATAGGAACCCTGAATAGTTGCGACAGGGATGATTTGAAAACTTAGCTATTACTTATGTCTGCTCCTTTTACCCCAAGATAATAAAGTTGTAATTTTTTTTCTTATCTTGGGATCTCCTCATTCCTTAACCTCTCTAAAACACCAACTAATTTCTGTCTCCTTTTCTTCATACAGCTGCATTCTCACCACAAAAGAATGCACACCTCACAAAGTATACCACAGTGGAAAAAGCATTGCTTCTAGAGTCAAGGACTGTGTTTAAATGTCTCTGACATTTATTGCCCAAGTGACCTTGATCGAGTCACCAAACCTCAGTGTTTTATTTATCTGTAAAATGAAGGGGTGAGACTCACTGACTTCTGATTTTATTTCTTGTTCTAGATAAGTTCTAGATAAGGTGTGTGTATGTGTGTGTATGTATGTGTGTGTACGTGTGTGTGTAGGAGCATGCCCATGGGCATGTGCATGACTATGATCAATAGTTTCATAAAGTTTCTGAACCTATTGTCAGAATAATATTTTTAAAGGTGTAAACTAAAATAGCATTACAAAGAAAAATAATTCTATTGAAATACAATTCTTTATCAGTAATATTGTAAAGATGATAATCTCTGAAATACTTAGAAACTCTGATCAAAACAGTGACCTGCCACAATTCCAAAGGACTTATGATGAAGTACAGTACTCACGTTCAATTAGAGAACTGATAAATTTCAGAGTGCAGATTGAAGCATTTGTTTCTCCTTTGCTGTTGTGCTTTTTTTGGAGGGAAGGGGTATGAGATTGAAGAAAATTTTTTTTCCTGTATACATACTCATAATAGATTTTGTTTTTCATGCCTTCTCATTGGGTGGGAGAGGGTTTATGGGAAGAAAAATTGGAATTGAACAAAAGAATAAAAAAACAAAGAAAAGAAATAGAATTGTCAAAATATCTTTTGAAAACAAGTTCAACAACCTCAGGTAGAGAACTTCTGGTCTATATCATTGATCCTATGATTTTGTCCGTCCTTGCCCACACCTCCAATAATATTTATCATCTCCTATGACATTTAACATCTTCTGTCTTGAATGATAATTCTTTGCTTGCTTGCTCATTTCCTTAAATTTCTCAACCACAGTGTAGAATCATATCTTTCTCATGTTTGTATTTCCTATTATATTTAATATAGTGCTTTAAATATAGTAGGTACTTAGAAAATATTTATGAAGGGAAAGTAGACAGGAAGATAGAAAGGATAAAAAATTAAGGAAAGAGGAAAGAAAGAAGGGAAAAGAGGGTAGAGGAAAAGAAAGAAGTGATAAAATAATGAAGGTATTAGTTCAGAATTTACTTGAATCTCAGAAAAGGTGTATCATTTGGTGTCTGTAAGATGTACTTTCATGTCAATATAAAAAGAAACATTTTTTTCTTCTTTATGTGCTTTTGCATATTTATGAAGTCATGGTACACTGCTCAGATGTTACAAGGACTGTTAATCCAGACTTCTTTTGGGTATCAAGAAGTTATATTTTTTTTTATATATTCATCAATGTAGTTATTGTCTAGAAACCCTGGCTATTTGCCTCTGCCCGTCATCCTTAGAGTTTATCCTTACCAAAACAGAAGAGCAAAGATAGCCTTCCAATGTGTCAGAATGGCTCAGAGATGAGTTCTGGATTTGGAATAATAGGACATATATGAGTATTCAGGCCCTGTCACTTCCAGTCTGTGCAATCTTAGGGCAAATTAATTAGCTACTCTGGTCAGAAGGTCCATTGAAGTTAAAAAAAGAGAGAGAGGGAGACACTAGTTTTGTTCACCTTATAAAGGGACTTAGTTTATTATATTCTCTGTCTCAAATGGAAAAATTCCTCGATTTGCAGGAACCATATAATATTTTGTGCTCAATTATATTTCTGACTGTTTCTAAATAGGGATGATCTCTGAGAAGACTAACTCAGCTGTATGTATATCCCTTGAGATAGAAAGAGAAATAACCCTCTAGGTAGTTTGGGGCCTTACTTATTTTCCAGGTAGGTTAAGGAACAATTTAAGTGTCAGGACAAGGTCATAGCCTACATTTAAATTAGAGCAATTAACCAGATAATTGCTGTCATTTGAACCTTACCAATTGCTAAGTCTAGCTTCACACTTTAACAGAAGAACTATTGCATTGTAAATGCTTTCTTGGTAACTGATCTCAGGAGAGATTTCACACATCTCAAGATTCTTTGCTCATTTTTCAAAAACAAAACCCAAAGGTGGCAATTTAAAATGTAGGTCAGTTTTTTTTTCTCCCTGACCAATAAATGCTGTTCTGAAAAACACATCTGCCCATCCCAATAAGAATTCAACAATGGAAGCACTGAAGGCATTGTTGCCTACAGTGTAGTCAATTTCATACATAGACATTCTTTGTTCTGTATAAATGTGCATCTGTATTTAGGCACATATCAGTTATGTGGGGTTTGATGCAGATGCAGTTAATATTTTCCTGGGGTCCTAGTTTTAGTCTCCTTCCAGTTTTTTTTTAATACTTTCTATAACTTCAATGCTATCCTCATTTCCTATACCCTCTATAATGCAGGAGATAACAGGATGAAGACGTCTGAGATTTTTTCCCTTCATTTGACCTCAGATAATTCCCCTGACATCCATATGTTGATTTATTCACCTGAAAAAAATTGTTTAGGGAATATGTGACACTTTTTGACCTCATGGAAAGTGTGGACATTAATGAGAAATAATCAGATAGCTTAAGAGTGCTACTGAAATACATAATATTTATCTTCTGTCAGGTCACAGAGATATTGTTACAAAAGTCTTTCACCTTAAAAATAGAATTAACTATTAGTATCCATTCCTTAGACAGTTCAATCACTTTCTACAGTCACTTACATATTTATCTGAGTCATTTAGGAATTAGACTTTTCAGTACTCTAACTGACCCTAGTTCCACTAAAGCTGCTTCTTCATTCCAATAATTTTTTGGCTGACCCAGAAAAATGGGAAATGGTACCATGAACTTGACTCTCAAATTAACTTTACCATTTTGTCTTGTGCTGCTGCCAGAATCAGTCTTCACAAATCCTGACAATGAATGTTTTCTCTTCTGGCCTATATATTATGGTATTATTTTACTCTGGAAGATGTAGATTCTGTCACGGTCACTCTGTGATACAGCTAGACTGACTTTTTCTCTGTTCCTCATGAATAACATTCATCTCCATTCTCCATGCCTTTGCATTGGCTATCCTACATCCTTGGAATGGATTTTATCATTACTGTTACCTTGTAGAGACCTCATCCTTTAAGATATTGTTCAGGTACTGTGTTCTGTGTGAAACCTTTCTTGATTGCTCCAACTTCAAGCACCCTCCTTTCCAAAATACTTTGTATTATACTACTATGCAATTTTTTATTCACTTTAATTTTTTACTGTGTAATTTTTATATGTAATTACTATTTTCCTCATTAAAATGTAAACTCGCTTTGGGTAGGGATTGTTTTCTCATTTTGGTATTTGGATCCCCAAAACCTATCACAGTCCTTGACACATACAGGGTGATTAATATTAATTAGCTAATTAATAGTAATCAGTTAAATTAATCAACTAATTATTTAGGTGGGCCTCTATACATGGTAATGGCACATATAAAAGTCAAATCAGTTGGTAAAATAATTTAGTTGTTATGTGCTAGAAAGAAAATTCTGGATGGTTCCCTTCAGCCACAGTCCATACAGCAGCAATTTTGCCCTTAGTTACATTCACCTTAAGGATCTTATTCATTTCTCTATTAATATGTAAAAAGTTCAATTAGTTGCTTCATATTAGTGAAGAAAGACTCTTGCTGAGTGTCTAAGGGAACCTGTGAATCATCCATTTGGAGATCACTTAATGGTGCCAAGTCTGGAACCATGTAATGTCTGAAGTAGATTTGGCAGGGTCATTTGTCATTTTCAAGTCAGCATGGTTTTGGCATCTGCTTGTCAGCAAAGACTACCACCCTTTCAAACTTACTCTTAACAAAGACTGTCATCTATTCCTGGACAAATCGGTTATCTCACAGAAGAGGAAGGCCATGTTAATAAGTGGTACAGGAGGCTGATTCAATCACCACATAATTGATATGACTGTGGTAAACTGAATAGATTGTGAAGGCAAGGTATGAGAAGCCATATTGCATTTTGTAGCCTGAGAAAAACTTTCCTATAGACAAAAGCAAATCCAAAATAATACTTCCTCTGTTCTAAGGAGGCATTGTCTCTATTTAATCCCTTTCCCATCCCATAAAGATTCTGGTACATGAAATTCCAAAGGACTTTATCATCTTTCACATTAGCTTTCAACTTAAAATGATGTGCACAACAGTTTTGAGGCCTTCATCCAGCTTTCTTTGGAACACTCTCTGACCTAAATCAACACCAATAGTTAAATCAGTGAATGTGTCATACCCCTAGAGGATGCTAAATATATTTCATGTATAACTTTCATTAATTTCTTCCTGTCTGTATGTTTCATGTAGGACTTTCTTTAATTTCTTCCTGTCCAGTCCTCAGATATAGAATAAAACAGTCCATTAAAAACTGGGCAGCAGAAAGAAAATCATAAAACTAATCAAAGTTAGGCATCTGGTAAGACATTTGCTCAGCTGTTTGACTAAGCTTATGTGACTATCAGAAGTTTCAATATTTCCGTGGACAATTCTCTTAAAGTTACTACAAGGTAAATCCAAATCTATGGTACTAACAGTAACTTTATTCTTTCATTATTGTTATTTGAGAATGCTTTCCTTGAATTGGATTCTTATACCTACCAAACATTTATCTTAAAATGTGAGTCCATGTCATACTGCTGGTTCTACTTTACTTTTTAGATGAAAGTGTCACAATGCATTTTGGCCCAATCTCTAATCTAAATAGATCTTTTAACTGTTTGAGTTATATTTGATTTTCACATAATAGCTAATCATCCAAAGGTCACTGGAAGGGCACATGATAGAAAGTTGTTGGAAGGGGTTGGTTACAACTTATTTTCAATGAAAATATACACAAGAGAAATGGTATAAAGCAGAGAAGTCAAACACACTGCCTGTTGGCCACAAGGGGCCCACAGTACTTTCAAGTATGACCTGAATCACATTAAAAAGTAGCTCCTATCTAATTTTAATGTGTTGATATAGTAAAAAAAGAAAGAAATATATAAATATGTGAGTCTTTCTCAGTCTTTCTCATTGCAGCCTTCAGGGATCCTCATGTATTGTTTAATGGTCTACATTTATATTTCAGTTGGATGCCAGGAGTATATTGGCAGAGATCACTGTAGATTAAAAAAAAAAAGAGGCCAAAGACAGACCTTTTCCTCAATGAGCTTGCAATTTAATGAGGAAGGCAACATTAAAGCAAATATGTATGAACAGGAAAATGATTAACAGAGGGAAGGCACTGGAATTAAGAGACTTTGCAAAAGACACTTCTACAAAACAAATTTTTTTTGGGGGGGAAGGTAGGGCAATTGAGGTTAAGTGACTTGCCCAAGGTCACACTGCTAGTTTTGTGCTGTGTCTGAGGCTGGATTTGAACTCAGGTCCTCCTGACTCCAGGACTGGTGCTCTATTCACTGTGCCACCTAGCCACCCCAACAAAACAAAATTTTAGTTGTCACTAAGAAGCAGCCAGGGAAGTCAGTAGTTGGAGCAATGGAAGGAGAATGTTCCAGGCACCGGGAACAGCCAGAGAAAATGCCTAGAACCAGGGAGGTGACATGGTGAGACGGTTTAAGAAAATATTTAGGAATAATTTTCTACCTACATTTCTATTTGTGTTTAATGGTAGCCATCTCTGAGGTGGGAGGGAGAAGGAGGAAAAAAGGGGGAAAAGGCAATTTACGTAATAACCTTGTTTTGTATGTGAAAGGAATAGCAAGTTATATGTAGTGAATTTGCAGTCTCGGGTGCAATCATTTTTCCCCCCATTGGCTATATTTTGAAAATGTTTCTTTTATTCCATAAATTAAAAAAAATAAATAAAATCACTTGTGGACATGGGCTCTGTAGTGACTATACTATATGTTAGAACTTCTCTTCTTCATGGGAAGCAGGACAATAGAGTGACACAACAACCAGCCAATTAGAAGGAATCCTGAGGCTCAGAACTGCTTGCCATACCAGTGATCATTTGTGAGTGAGCTCTAGCCAGATTTGGGCATGCTTGTAGCTGCCAGAAACCACTAAAGCAGCCTTGATAAGCTCAGGGGCAGCCTTGAGTGGAAACTGAAGACTCAAGATCTTCCTCAGGACTTTCTAAACATCCTGCTCATCTTCTTCTCTGTTCTCAAGACTTGGGGCTCTCCACATCATTGTGCTTATCTCAACATACCAAGAACTCAGTGTCCCCATTGCTGGAACTCTCTACCCCACTGTGCCTCAGTTTACTTCCATAACACCCCCCCCTTTTCTACCTGTATCAGGCTATCTCCTGTCTCAATTTATATGAAAATAATATAAACCCTTCCTTGCTTGCCCCAAATTGAGCTGTTTCAGCATTATTCTGACTCCTCCACATGGTCACGTGTGTACTGGCTTAATAAAGGTCACTCTTGACTTTTATACACTGTTAGAGGAAATGGGATTGCTTCAAAAAGTATGAGTTAACTTTGTTAAGGAATAAGACCACTTCATCATGTGAGACAAGTGTGAAGGAGGAGAAAGTGGCAGAAGGTACCTGAATGATAGAAGAGAGGGTAGAATTTGGAGTTCCCAGTGAACTATCTCATTTTTTCCTGTAAACTATGAAGCAAGGTTCTCATCTGAGAGAATGGTGGCAGGAGGAGCATTGGGAGGTTTGAGGAGGGAAGAAGAGGTTTGCAAGAACGGCTGTGGAGAATGGGATGGTGAGTTCACATAGAATTGTATAGCAGCAATGAGGGCCCAGTTGAGATTGTGTAACATGAATTTGCAGTGGACCTAGTCAGAATAATTGCATGTTTTTCTCTATCTAAAGGATATCTAATTGCACAAGTGAGGTGGAGAGTGAACGAAAAAGCATTTATTAAATTTCTACTATGTGTCTGATACTGAGCTTAGTACTTTAGAAATGTGATTTATTAAGACATATGATCCCAGGGAAAGTAACGGATAATGGAATCAAATATTTCATGTGTATTTATGCTATTTCAAGAGATCTAAAAGAAGGGACTTAGCATATTTGGTGGACCAACTAAGGAGGCTTTATGGAATAACCTGGATAGGATTCTACACAGTTAGAAAGAGGGCCACATGGATGGGATTATATATTCTTTAAAGCAGATATCCTGAACTTTTTTGTGATCCCTTTGGCTGTCTGATGAGGCCTATAGACCCCTTCTCAGAATGTGTTTTTTTTTATTATTTGAAGGAAATGTCCAAGGATTCTTTTGGGTTCATGGATTCCAAGTTAAGAACACCTGCTTTTTGAGGGGTGGAGCCAAGATGGTGGGATGGAAGCAGGAACTTTTCTAAGCTCCTCCATGAATCCTGTCACTAAACTTTAAAAAATGAATCTAAATGGATTTTGGAGTGTCAGAATCCAATAGGAGACTGAGCATGGCAGAATCCAGACCAGGAAAGTGCCCACATTGTTCTGGGCAGGGGGAGTGCGGAGCACTTGGGGGGCTGCAGCAGCTCAGACTAAAGAGCAGACTGCATCGGAGAGAGAAGGAGCCTCAGCCTGCCGACTCAACCACCCCAAGGGCGATTCGAAGCTGAGCCAGGTAAGAGAGAGCTCAGGCCCCCAGCAGTGAAGCAGCTTCTCCTGGGGCTATCAGCCCCCAGCCTGGAAGCTTAGAAATCACCTGCCTGATTCTTCAGGGGCCAGGATGGCAAAGTAAACTCTGGCTGCTCTGATTCCTCCTCCCTGACCTAGAAAACCCTGACATAAGTGAAATCCTGAGATAGTGGAAATAGCCTAAAGCTTGGGAGTCACTGAGAAGGTGAGAGGCACCAAGGAGTCTGAAGAGAAGAGGGGGAGGGGTCCAACCAGCACTACCTCACCTGACCAGCAAAAGCGGTAGCCCAAGAGCTTAGAGGCAGAAATCTGAAGTGGCCAGACCACCCCTCCTCCATAGAGTACTCTGTGAGCATCAGCATAACTCAGGGGAAGCACTGAAACTCCTGGCCTTGACCTCAACCTAGACACCTAGAGGCTACAGAACACAAAGTCAACAACCAGGCACCTAGCTCCCAGGCTGAGAAATTAGGAAATAGGAAATTGCAATGGGAAGGAAAGAAGCTGAGGAGAAGGGGAAGGCAAGAAAATCGATTAAAGCTTATTGTAGCAATCAAGAACAACCAAATACAGAGGATAACATGACTCTATACTCACATCTGAGACCACAGAAGGAAATATGAACTGGTCTCAAGCCCAAAAAGCATTCTTGGAGGAACTCAAGAAAGATTTTAAGGGCCAAATTAGGGAAGTAGAAGACAAATTTAAATCTACAGTGACCAAATTGGAAAAAAGTTTCACTGAAGAAAACAAATCCTTAAAAAGTAATATTAGTGAACTAATTGGAGAAAATACCTTCCTAAAAAAGGACCTTCAAAAACTAGCTGAAGAGAATAATTCACTAAAAATTAGAATCAGTCAAATTGAAGCTCAGGACTCTATGATGAGCCAAGAGTCAATCAAGTAAAACATGAAGATTGAAAAATTGGAAGAAAGTGTAAAATATCTCACTGGAAAAACAACTGACCTAGAACAGATCCAGGAGAGATAACTTAAGAATTATTGGTCTACTGGAAAGCCATGATGAAAAAAGCAGCCTGGACAACATCCTCCAAGACACTGTCAAAGAAAATTATCCTGAAGTCCTAGAATCAGAAGGTAAAATAGTTATCGGAAGAATTCACCAGACTCCTCCTAAAAGAGATCCCAAATTGAAAACACCAAGAAATATAGTAGCCAAACTCCAGAATTACAAGATTAAGGAGAAAATATTGCAAGCAGCCCAAAAGAAACAATTCAAATATCATGGAACTACAGTCAGGATGACACAGGACCTAGCATCTTCTACATTAAAAGATCGGGGGGATTGGAATTTGATATTTCGTAGGGCAAAAGAGCTAGGACTGCAACCAAGGATTAACTACCCATCAAAACTGAGCATAATTTTTCAGTCAAGGAGATGGTCATTTAATGAAATAAGGGACTTCCAGACTTTCCTGATGAAAAAGCCAGAGCTCAATGGAAAATTTGATCTCTAATTACAAGACTCAAAAAATATATAAAAAGGTAATCAAGGAAAACACACACACATACACACATGCACACATGCACACTCACCCACATGCACTTAGGATGCAATAAGATCAAAATATTCACATTCCTATATGAGAAGCTGATAACTGTCAATATCGAAATTTATATGATTATAATGACCTCTAAAAGGGTCATACATAGATAGAGGGTGTGGGTATAAATAAACTAATCTGATGATAAAAAAAAGAAAAGCCTTATTAAGGGGGTCAAAGAGACTGTAATGGGATAAAAGGAAAGGATGAGACAGAAAAAGTTAAATTATGCCACATCAAGAGGCATAAAAACACACTATAGTAGAGGGGAAGGAAAGAGGGAGAGGAACATCATTTGAACATTATTCTCACTGGTTCTAGTTCAAAGAGGGATCAACATAATAAGTTAAGTTTAAGATTCTAATGTGAAAAGACACAAAAACTCATTAAATAGAGGGAAAGGAGGGAAGGAGAGGAGCACTGTATGAAATTTACTCTCATTGGTTTGGGGCCAAAGGGGGAATAACATACTCTGATAATTACAAAAATCTATTGTGTCCTATAGGCAGTAGGAGTATAAGAGGGGGATATAAAGAAGGGAATTAGAGGGGATGGAAATATTAGTAAGGGGAGAGGGTAGGTAAAGAAGGGGGGTGTCACTCGGAGGGAACACTGAGGGAGGTGGTGGTCAAAAGAACATCTGCTTTAAAGTATTACATTATGACAAGTTAGCTGTTGCTAGGGTGATAGCAGAAAGTAATGGCTAGAGTGCTGGAACAGGATTAAATCTCTTCATTGATACTATGTGACTTTGGGCAAATCGCATAACCCCCTGGACCTCAGTTTACTTATGTGTAAAACATGAAGCATGAACTAGAGATCTAAGTTCTATTCACACTCTAAATTGATGAGTCGATGTTCTTAAAATTCAGATTGGCTCTTGAAATCTGACACTAGTATTGTTATCATTTTGTAAGCACATGCTTGAATAATCATGGCTTTCCTCCAAAGAGAACAGCTTCTGGCTAGTTAGATAGCATTAACATTAACATTTCATGTATTTGAGGGTTAAATCTTGTGTAGCAAAACCTGATATGAACATTTCCTGGCTGTTTTTCTCTTCAAATTCAAATAAATTCTTGGTCTAGTGATCTCCTGAACCCAACACCTTTTCAATTCATATCTTGACAAACACACTCCCTTTCACTCTTTGGTTAGGGACAACACAACATCTGCTGTAAACCCCATGACTTGTGAATGCTTTAATTTCAAAATGCTTACTTCCTTTGAGTTCATTCATCGTGAGCTTTTCCACACCTGCAAAAGTTTCATATTTAGAATGCATACTCATGCAAAGAAACATTTTTGTATGATTCTGTAAAAGCCCAGTGGAGTTACTCTGATATAATCTGCTTTGACTTAAAATGTACATTTTAGCTGGTGTGCAATGTTTTTAGGGGATGCAGGTAATCAAGACTCACTGTTTATATAAATCAACTTTGACTCCTTGATTTATCAGCTTTTGGTATTTTGGGGATGCTGGTCAGAAAACCACTTTAATTTGAATTATTTCGACAATGTCAATAAATTCATAATCCTCACCTAGCAACTTTGCCTCTGCCTCAGCTTTTCTTCATGTTTAGTTTGGCCTTGTCTTTTGTTATACAGATTTATAGTGAACAAACATGGATTTAGCCTTTGGGGTGACACATATTTATCAACCTGCATATAATAGATTTTCCATCTTTTTGAAGTTCTCTGTCTTGATATTAACTTCCTCTCGTGTCTCTGGTTTTGGTTATATCTACATCATTGAAAAAATATTTTTCTTGGGCAAAGGAGTATTAGATAAACTTTGGGTGGCACTACCTTCACAGTAATATACTAGAAAAGACATCCAGATACAAATGAGCAGGAAACCCTTTCAAGGGTAAGTCAGGTGTCATAATGATTCACCCATGACCATTCCTAATAGCTAATTTTATTCTTCTAGAGGGTTAAATGAAGACAGAAGAGCTTTACCTTCTATCTGGATATCCCATTGACAACTTAAACACAACATACCCAAAATGGAGCTTGTTATCTTTCCTCACTAAATCTTTTTTTTCTTTCCTAAGCTTCCCTGCTTGTGTTGAGAGTGCCAATATCCTTCTAGTCACCTGGGTTCTCAAATTAGAATCATTCTCACCTCTTCCTTTTTTCTTGCCTTCATATCCCATAAATTGTGGAGCTTTCTAAATTCTACCTCCATGATACATCTTTCATCCATCTCATTTTCTTCACCCATGTGACCATTATTTCTTACTTATTTTTACTGAAATAGCCTTCCAATTCATCTTGTTAGTTACAGTCTTCCCTCACTCTGGTGTATGCTATACAAATCTTGTGAAATAATCTTCCTAAAATACAGAATCATCTTTTTAGGCTGTTACTCAAGAATGTTCAGTGGTTCCTTATTGCCTATAAAATAAAAGTGAAGTTCCAGGCCCTGGCATTACACAATCTGGATTGTACCTATCTTTCTAGGATTATTTACATTATTCCATTTATATTCTTAATTCATGTCAAATTGATCAACTGATAATTTCCTGAATTTTGCATTCAGTCATCTACTTTTGTGTCCTTCAAATGCTTTTCAGCATATTGAAATGTACTCTCTCCTTACCTCTATCTCCTAGAATACTTACCTTTCTTTAAGACTCATCTCAGGAGTCACTTCCCTCACAGCATTGTGATCAGTTTGAGGTCAGGTAATCTCTTTTGCCTCTTTTTTCCTATCTCTAGCACTTAGCACAGTCTGGATACATAGTAGAAACAATAAATGGTAATTTACTGAGTACCTGACTTCTTCCATAAAACCTGATAACCTGAATTGTTAGCATTGTCTCCATCTTCAAATTACTTCTATTTTTACATGCTATGCAACTTCTTCCTTTGTAGAATATAAACTCAATTGAAGAGTTCTGTTTTCATTTGTGTCTTTGTATCCCAAGCATGTCAATTGACACAAATATTTATTTATGTGTTTGTTTATTTGTTCATTCATTCATTTATTTATTTTTGTTGTTGATTATCTCAGTTTTTGCTGATTTATGAATATGGCTTTTGAACTAGCAGCATGGCTCTCTCTTATCGAACACAGTATTGCTCCAAACTGAATCACATAGGCTGCAAAAGGAACATGGAGGCCATCCAATTTCACCTTTGCATTTTAGTGATGATAAAACTGAAACCAGAAGGGGTAAAGTGAATTGCTCCAAGTCACAAAACTACTGGAGAAATCCAGGACTCACCTCTAGCTCTCCTGACACCCAATGTTCATTGCACCACACCAAAATGATGTTTTCTAGCATAGTTAGAGAAGGCAGATCCCTGGTTCAGAGAACACAGAGGTGGCATATTATTTGACAATAGTTCATCCACATCTCAGAGAAGAATGGGATTTTCACTATAAATAGATTTTCTAAATGATATCTACTTAGGCTTGCAAGTAATTCCAATATGCTGCATAGATAAGTAACCCTATTAAGCATAACATTGAGCAGATAGGAGTGTTACTAGAAAAAGTCATCTACTTTACTATTACAGAGATGTGGTATAGCTCAAATTAGATAAAGTACATGAAGTGCTTTGCAAATCTTATCCTAAAAATGTTATTGTTCTTATTGTTCTCATTCTCATGCCACTTGGACTATTTTGAATTTCTCCTTGGATTTCTGTGTAAATGCATTTTAGCACTGAATTATTACTATTATTTGTTGCGGGCGTTTGCCCTCACAACAGATCTAGACGACTAGCCCTACGGCCCTCTACTTACCCATCCCGGGTCTTCGGTCGTCACCGGCCCCTCACGGGGAAAAAACACCAGACAGAAGGCGGAGGAGTGAAGCGGGGTGGTTTATTCTTCAACAGTTACATGGCGGAGAGAGAGAGAGCGCCCTCTCACACAAGAAAATATATAGCGAATCCGAGCCAATCACATCACAGTTTTACATTTATGGCCTTATATGGTGATCACCCCCATGGCCTTATATGGAGATCACCCCATATTCATTCAAAGCAACCATGGCACCACCCAAAAACCCCTCCCCCTCCCCCATCAACTCCCCCTTTTTCTTTAAAGCAAACGAAAATTCTATATGCCAAAAGAATCGGCAATGCAAACTGCTAAACTTCTCGCTACAGGCGACACAGGTGACCATGCTTCTTGCCCGAAGGACCACGGAAAAATCCCATTACCACTCAGGGGTCCTGTCCCAAGGACTCTGACGTGCCGTGCGGGGGCCTCTGGCTTAGGTCACCTCCGATTCACTCGAACCTTACCCGTCCTAGGACACCGACACCCTGGGTCCTGTCTTAGGCGGCCGAGGAGGGAGGAGTTGCCCGTCATGGAGTCACCCCCGTCTTACCCCAGGTGTCACACGTCCTCCATGGCCTGGAACCATACCTGAGGATTTCCCCCCTCTTGGAGGGTAAAAAGGGCCTGTTGGGTCAGAAGCATGTAGCCATCCTGACGGTGCCGTAGCTTGCAAACACAATACAAAAGCAAAATAATTACAAGAACAAACACCACGGTGGAGGAGGTTAAGCCTCCCCACTGTGAAAACCAGGTTGTAACATCATGCAGCCACTTAGACAGTCCGGAAAGAACGGCAGGATCGACAGAGGTGGAATTCACCGATGCAATAGCCAGTCTTAATTGTCTTATCTGTTGTTCGTATTCGGCAGACCAATTGCCTTCTTGCTTGTAAAGTTGAGGTGGTCGGACCACACAGCCTCCTGAGGAAACAGCCCGACACATGGTGACAGTTCCGGATCGACTGTGGGTGTGATTTGAAAACATAATGTCCCATTAAGTGATATTGTCCTGTTACTTTCCACCGGCCTAGTGTCGCTGTTGAGGTGCAGAACAGGGAGCTTAAGGGTGTTGTTAACTGTAAATAAACGAGGAAAAACTTGTGCCGAAGAAGTCACAGGCATGGGTCTCGGGAAGGTGGAAAGCAGTCCCCAGCGTAGTTCCGTCACGGCATTCTCAGCAAGGAGACCCAAGATGAGGAGGGTGAGTCGACAATCTGAAAGATAAGAAGAACAAGAATTCTCCTCACCCCCCAACCTGTCGGGGGTGGTGCCTTAGTCAAGATCCCTAACTTTGTGAAGGGGCACCCATTGCTGTACCGCTGTTAGCTAGCTCGTCAAAATCCCCCGGGGTCCAGGGGTGAGCGGTCACTAGGTTCATAAGTAGCCTCCTAACATAGGGTGAAGAAGGGCCATACTTAGTCACCGCCTCTTTGAACTCTTTCAGTGTCTTATATGGGATGGGAGAATGAGTACGCTGACCCGTAAGGGGATCAGTGAAAATGGGATAGACATCCCAAGAGGCGAAGTCCACCTCCGCGCCCGCCTCCGCCGCCACACGGAGGCTCCGCCTTATTAACCCCTCTCCCTCCCAAATATTCGCCTCTCGCCCTTTCTCATAATGAGGAGGCGGGGGCGGAGGGCAGGGAGGGGCGACATATGCGGAACTAGCAGCGAAAGACCGGGCAGGACAGTAATTGCCTGGCAAACAGGAGGTGCTTGGTGGCAAGGCGGAGGTAAAGGGCGCGGAAGCGGGGAGCACGCCCCCTGCATCCGTTTCCCCTTTGTTCTCCCGTCTCTCCCTCCTCTCCCTACGTGAGGGAGTGCCCTTCCGGGTCCCTCCTCTCTCCCTCGATCCCCGGGCGCCCTCCTGGCGCCCACTCCCTCCACCCTCATCCTCCCCCTCTGAACTGCTAGCGGAACTATCCGCCGCCTGATTCATTACCACAGCTCTTAAGTCCTCCCACGGATATTGACCGAAGCCCCCTGGGTCCTTCAATTCCTTATTCTTTCCTTTTTCTAACTCAAAATCTGACCTGGCTAATGAGGAGCCCACCTGTGTGGCCAAGGACCGGGAAGCGGCAATCGGGGAAGGATTCAATGCCGCGTCCACTATCTTAAAAACCGAAAAATCAGTGGGTGTCAGCGAACCAGGGCAGCCATTCTCAAAAGCTGCCATCTGCTGTCCCACAACTCTCCATCTATCGGCCTGTATGCCGACATGCCTGACCCAAGGGCATATGTCCCAGATCTTATCTATAAACTCCCTACAGGTCTTAATGGGGATTTTTGCCCCCCTTTGGGCGCAGAGCTTATAAAGTTGCTCCGCTATCACCCCCTTCTCCTCCTCCTCCGGCCTAAATACAGGGATACTATGCCCTGTTCCCATCCTATCCTCTTCCCGAGGCTACAGTGGCCTCGAGGCTGCCTGGCGACTGGAGCAGACCAGCTGCGTCCAGCAGGCCGTCCGCCAGCTAGTCGTCCCGAAGGGTCAGCCCCACGTTGGGCGCCAGAATCTGTTGCGGGCGTTTGCCCTCACAACAGATCTAGACGACTAGCCCTACGGCCCTCTACTTACCCATCCCGGGTCTTCGGTCGTCACCGGCCCCTCACGGGGAAAAAACACCAGACAGAAGGCGGAGGAGTGAAGCGGGGTGGTTTATTCTTCAACAGTTACATGGCGGAGAGAGAGAGAGCGCCCTCTCACACAAGAAAATATATAGCGAATCCGAGCCAATCACATCGCAGTTTTACATTTATGGCCTTATATGGTGATCACCCCCATATTCATTCAAAGCAACCATGGCACCACCCAAAAACCCCTCCCCCTCCCCCATCAATTATTGCCCAATAATAAATGACATTTATGTGGTGCTTTTGCATATAAAATAGCTAGCATTGATACAGTGTCTTGAGGTTTGCCGAGTTTATTTTCCTTACAAATTTTACTTCATTTTATCCTCACAGTAACCCTGTGAAAGTGCCACTAGTATAACCATTTTACAGAAGAGGAGACTGTGGCAGATAGAGAATTTGCAGTGGGTTACATAGCTAATGTCTGAGGCAAGCTTTGAACTCAGGTCTTCTTGACTCCAGGTCCAGCACTCTATCCACTTAAGCCACCTAGATGCACACAAAAGCTTCGTGCTTTTCTTTTTTTTTTTAATTTAATTTTATGTTTATTTTTAGTTTACATCATTCATCTCCATCAGATTTTGAGTTACAAATTTCTCCCTGTCTTTTTCCTACCCACCACCCCCAAACAGCAATCTCACTGTATACCCCTTCCCCCAATCTGCTCTCTCCTATATCCTGTCCTATATCCCCTCCGACTTTCTGGTAGGGCAAGATGGATCTCCATACCTCAGTGCCTGTATATCTTATTTCCCAGTTGCATGTGAAAATAATAATAATTATTATATATATACATATTTAAACATTTGATTTTAAAACTTTGAATTCCAGATTCTTTCCCTTCCTCCCTTGTCACCCCCCCCTAACTGGGAAGATAAGCAATTCCATATAGGTTATACTTGTATAGCTACGCAAAACATTTCCATAATGGATATATTGTGAAAGAAAATGTTTCCCTCCATCTTATCCCACCCCCCCCACTTGTTCTATTCTCTACTTTGACCCTTTTCAAAAGTGTGTGCTTCTAGCTACCCTCCCCCCAACCTGTCCTTCCCTCCATCATACCCCCTGTCATCCTCTTCCCTGCTATAGGGCAGGACACTCTATTTAGTGTGTATGTCATTCCCTCCTTAAGAGAAATTCAATGAGAATAAGGTTGACCCATTCCCTTTTGCCTTCCTGTTCTTCTCCATTGTAAGTTTTCCCTTGCCTCTTCTATATGAGATAATTTACCCCAATCTGTCTCTCCCCATCCCCTCTCATTATATTCCTCTCTCACCTCTCAATTTATTTAGATATTTGAATCTTAAAAAGTTTTAAGTTTTTCTACTTTATCCTTCCTGACTTTTTCTATATCTTTGCTACTGATATTCCTTAATTTTCTGAAGACTTTTCAAATAATGGAAGAAATTAAGCATATTGTTTTACCTAGCAGTGCCAGACATGTCAAATGCCACGTAATAAGCACATTATACCTTTGTTGTAAATAAGAGAAAATGTTCATACATATATTTCTGTCCATTATGTATTTGCTCATATTAGTCTTATCCCCTTGAATATCAGTAGAATTTGTCAAATGTTTTATAAAACCCCGTAAAGTGTTTGCAGAGTAACATAAAATTTTATCTTTCCATATAGTTTCTGCCACTCTCCTAATTTATTATTTTATTTTTGAAAGTTTTAGAATTTATAGTTTGATTACTATAATAATAATTTTGCTTGCATACTTATTGATAATATGCCTCAGAGACTGGACTCTCTGAAAGACAGGTTTTAGAACTAATAAGAAATATCCCATCCAACTTATCTAATGGTGAATTATCCAATAGTGAATTTGATGACATAAAAGCTGCCATTGCAATATGTGAAAGAGAATAAGAGTATTCCTCATCTGATTTCAGCAATGATGAGTCCCCTCAGTCAAGTTCCTTCTATGGTTGACAGTCTAAAAGGTAATGAGATTATGGTTCTCCTGTACTCAAGTTCCCATCAAAATTGTTGAAGAGTCACAATGTCTGAAAGTTAAAGATGGTTCTTCTTAACAATGAGATGCTGATTTCAGGCAATATGAAGAAGGTTGCAAGAGTTAAATATTATTAGGTCTGGTCCTACTGAATAGTCTACAACTTATATTGTAGAGAAAAAGTCCTGTTTCTTGCTCAAATTTTAATTTTAATTTTTGCGCCTATGATAACAAATATTCAGAAACACAAAATTGTTGAGGCTCAGTGAATAACAATGAATAAGTGGTCTAATATATTAGATGAATTTGAAAAGTTCTTCAGTCTTATTTGTGGCTCATGGTATTGTAAGTCTAAAAAACTTACCTATAAAATATGTGGAACAGCTCCTACTGGTAGCAATTGTTTAATAAAATTATGCTATATAATTAATTCCTAGAAATAATGAGATATATTTACTTTGATATGAAAACTAAAAAGAAGCAGAATCTATCTCAGGACTTGTTTTACCTGGCATTCTCACAATAGAATTATTTCATTTAAAATTGTCAGAAGACACTTATTCTTTTGCATATATAATAGCCAATAAGCAATTGTTGCCTTGCAAGGTAATCTTTACATTTATTAAATATATTTGAAACAAGACAGAAATTTGGCCTAAAATTTTGGTTGGCAACATATATTGAAAACAAATACATATGCAACAGGTTTTTTTTTTAACTTGGGAAAATACAATATTAGAAGAAATGATATGTTGTGATTTTTTTTTACATATCTTTATTTTTTCATGTTTCAGTTTATTTATTTGTTTTCAACATTCACTTCCACAAAGGTTTTGAGTTCCAAATTTTCTCCCCATATCTCTCCCCCACCCCATCATGGCATGCATTCTGATTACTCCTTCCCCTAATCTGTCCTCCCTTCTATCATCACCCCCATTCTCTGATCTCCTTTCCCTTCTATTTTCCTATAGGGTAAGATAGATTTCTATACCCCATTGCCTGTGTATCTCATATTCCAGTTACATGAAAAAACAATTTTTAACATTTGTTTTTAAAACATTGATTTCCAAATTTTCTCCCCCCCTTCCCTCCCCACTCACCCTCATTGAGAGGACAAGCAATTCACTATAGGTCATACATGTGTAATCATGCAAAATACTTCTATAACAGTCATGTTGTGAAAGAAAAATTATATCCCCTGCCATTCTGTCTTGCCCCTGTTTATTCTATTCTCTCCTTTGACCCTGTCCCTTCTTAAAAAGTGTTTTCTTCTGATTACCTCCTCCCCCAATCTGCTCTCCCTTCTATTACTCTCCCCTCTCTTATCCACTTACCCCCTACTTTTCTGTAGGCTAAGATAGATTTCCATACCCAATTGAATGTGTATATTATTCCCTCCTTAGTCCAGTTCTGTTGAGAGTAAGGTTCACTCATTCCCTCTCACCTCCCCACCCCACTTCCCCACCAAATGTAAATGTATTTTTCTTGCCTCTATTATGTGACATCATTTACTCCATTCTACCACTCCCTTTTCCCTCCTCCTAGTACATTCCTCTCTCACCCCTTAATTTTATTTTTTAGATACCATCCCTTCATATTCAATTCACCCTGTGCCTTCTGTCTATATATATATATATATTCCCTCCAGCTACCCTAATGAGAGAGGTCTCATGAGTTACAAATATCTTCTTTCCAAGTAGGAATGTAAACAGTTCAACTTTAATAAGTCCCTTGTGATTTACCTTTCCTGTTTGCCTTTTCATGCTTCTTTCGAGTCTTGTATTTGAATGTCAAATATTCTATTGAGCTCTGTTCTTTTCATTAAGAATTCTTGAAAGTCCTCTATCTCATTGAATATCAGTTTTTCTCCTGAAAGATTATACTCAGTTTTGCTGGGTAGTTGATTCTTGTTTGTAATCCTAGCTCCTTTAACCTCCAGAATATCATTTTCTGAGCCCTTTGATCCCTTAATATAGAAGCTGCTGAATCTTATGTTATCCAGATTGTGTTTCTACAGTACTTGAATTATTGCTTTCTAGTTGCTTGAAATATTTTATTGTGGAACTGAGAATTCTGGAATTTTGCTGTAATATTCTTGGCAGTTTTCATTTTAAGATCTCTTTCAGGAGGTGGTAGGTGGATTCTTTCAATTTCTATTTTCCCCTCTGGTTCTGGAATATCAGGGTAGTTTACCTTGGTAATTTCTTGAAAGAGGATGTCTATGCCCTTTTTGTGTTCATGGCTTTCAGGTAGTCCAAAAAATTTTAAATGCTCTCTCCTGGATCTATTTCTAGGTCACATTTTTTTTTGTAATGAGATATTTCACTCTGTCTACTATTTTTTTTTTCATTCTTTTGGTTTTGTTTTATAATTTATTGATACCTCATAGAGTCATAAGCTTACATTTGCTCCATTCTAATTTCTAAGGAATTATTTTCTTCAGTGAGCTTTTGTATCTCCTTTTTCATTTGGCTGATTCTGCTTTTTAAGGAATTCTTCTCCTCATTGGCTTTTTGGACCTCTTTTGTCATTTGGGTTAGTCTATATATTTCTTAAGGTTCTATTTACTTCAGTATTTTTTGGGGTATCCTTATCAAGCTTGTTTTTCATGATTTTTTTTTGCATCACTTTAATTTCTGTTCCCATTTTTTCCTCTATGTTTCTTACTTGATTTTCAAAATCCTTTTAGAACTCTTCCAATTTGTATTTTTCCTTTGTGCCTTTGGATGTAGGAGCTTTGACTTTGTTGTCTTCTTCTGGTTGTATGTTTTTATCTTCCTTGTCACCAACATAAAATTCTACAGTCTGAGGTTTTTTATGCTGTTTGCTCATTTTTCCAGCAAATTCTTTGACTTCTTAAACCCTTTGTTAAGCTGTCTCTACTTCCAGAACTTCCAGTGTGGAGAGTTTATTGTCCCAAGCTTCAGGGATTTTGTGCATCTGTTTTCAGAGATACTTCTAGAGACTTGCAAATTTTCAATTCTTCCAAGGTGGATGATCTACTCCTCTCTTTCTCTCTGACATGGTTTGTGAGTCACCACAAAAACTTTTTCTGCCCTGGAACTGTGAGGAGGGTTCCCTCTCCACTGCTGCCAAAGGCTCTGATGTGTTAGTGCTCCTCCTTGACCCAGAACTGCCACCCAGATCTGAGTATGGGCAAACCAAGAGAATCCTGCCTCAGTGCCAGCATAGAGATCCCTGGAATCTCTTTCTGATCAGTTGTTTGGTCCCCTTACTGTCTATGAACTGAGAGCTCTGGAAGCAGCTGTAGCCACAGCTGCTGTCACTACTACCCTAGGACTGCCCTGGGGCTGGGGCTGGTCTGTGCTTCTCCCTCACCCAGGTCTGACAGATGTTACCCACTGACCTTCTAAGTTGTCTTTGGTGTTTGTGGATTGAGAAGTCACATCTGCCAGGGATTCAGTCCCCTGAGGCCTGCTCCAGGTTCGTTGGGGCCCAGTCTGTCCCAGCGCCTACGCTGATCTGTGCTCCTCTCTCAGCCCAGTAAAACAGATTTTTCCTGTTGACCATTGGGATTGTCTTGGGCTGGAAATTTGTTTCACTCTTTCCTTTTGTGGGTTCCACTGCCCTAGAATTTGTTTAGAGTCATTTTTACAGGTATGTGGAGGAACTTGGGGGAGAGCTCAAGTGAGTTCCTTCTTTTGCTCCACCATTTTGACTCTGCCCTGTGATAATATTTGCAGAACCCTTAGAACAGTGTACGTAGCAGTAGATTAATAATTCTTTGCCCTCTTCTTCCTCCTTTTCATTATATCTACAAATGTAGTGTTGAAATTTTTGGAAGCAATACTTAACAATGGCTACAATGTAACCTGTGGCAGTTATTTTTACACCCTGTGATCTCTTGAGATTTACAAAGCAAAAAGCTTAGCATAGTTGGGACTAATCATTAAAACAACTAAAGGCTTCTAGAAGTAATGAAGATATATAGGCCACTCATGAAACTCTGGTTTTTAAATCTACTGAGACTACATGAGAGTAACTTCATACCAGTATAAGAAATCTAGGTCTACCAGTTATAAGTACCCTCCCTTCAGATGTTTAGATTGCACAGAGAATAACCCCAAACAAAGGCTGGTTATGATCCTATTTTATAAGAATAGCATGAGAATAGATGTTTTGACCAAATGGCAAGGCATTTCTCAGTGAAAGCAGACAGTTGGAGAAGGCCTATGCATGTTTTCTGCAATGTTCTACTTATATCCCTCATCAAAATTTGGATAGTTTATACTAAAGTTTGTTATTCAAACTTTAGTCATTGATAATACATCCAAAAGGTGAGTGAGAAGCCTACTGGAGACTGTCCAAGTGGGCCAGTTGGAAGTTATAGATTCCACAGTTGAATACATGGAAGTTACTTCAACAAAATGTCCTGCACTTGTGATCCTACACAAGATGAATGCATCATTCACAAAATCAGAGAAAACTGTGGATGACAAATGCACAATAAAAATTGCGTTTATGATTCCTAAGTAAATGAATAGAAGTAAATATATTGATGATGGATCTTTCCTTTCTTCTATCTATGTTAAGCATATATTAAATACAAATAAAATTACAGGTAGATGTTAAAATTTTACTTTGAAATAAAAATGTTCATCCCACTATATTTTTTTCTTTCCTATAGAGAAGAAAAAAATTGCACTCTGTCAATTACTAGAGCTTGACCCTTTAAAATATTCTTAAATTCCAGTCATTCTAGTGCTACTGATGTTTGTTGAATTGAATTGAAATAAGTACAAGGATTGCACATGAAAAATAAAGAATGGATGGAAAAGCAAGAAGGAGGAAGCTGGGTAGCAGCTAATCAAAATGGATATGAGGTT
Organism: Petaurus breviceps papuanus; assembly: GCF_028583685.1. NCBI lineage: Eukaryota > Metazoa > Chordata > Mammalia > Diprotodontia > Petauridae > Petaurus > Petaurus breviceps. The sequence goes on along the minus strand of NW_027187348.1, from coordinate 18,509,473 downwards.
CTCATTGTACCTACCTTTTCTCAAAGGTCAGTCCTTATGCTACGCCACATACCTAAAAAAGGTGGTTTGCAAAGGATGTCGTGGTATATTTTTCTTCTGTAAATATGAAATATATTGCAAGGTAGAATTAGTATATTCTGTACCTTGAAAGTTTACTAAATATAAGTAGAATACACTGCCTCTTTCTTATGTGGACATTTTATTTATAAAAGTATCTGAAAATGAACATTTGCGTGTGAAACAGAAAGAAAAGCAGGTGAATATGAATCAGTTTTGAGAGAACTTTAGACAAAAGCAACTCCTCTCCCAGATACAAGAGATTGAGGAGAGTAGACATTTCTAAGAGGAACTATTGGAAGGCAGACTTGTCACAGGGAAATGCACCAAATGATGGAAAAGATCCCTACAATGCACTGCTTCCCATGTGCAAATTTACATATAGTTGTTTAAAACGTTGAATTTTATTGATGGAAGATTTTAAAAAACTGGGGCCTGGGACAATTGTACATTGACTATGACTTAGAGATTAGTTCAACCTGTGATTTCATTAGCAAATGAAACTCCCTCATTGAGGAAAATTTTACCAATGTATAATAACATTATCTCTACCACTCATAGTCTTAGAAAGCTTCCCAAAGCAGTGATATCAAACTAAAATAGAAATGGGGTCATAGTCAATGCTTAAGTATCTCTACAGACCACATATTGACAGTTTAAAAAAAGAGATATCATTTATGATATCTCATAAAACATTTATGTTTTATTTTGTTATTATTTATTTTGTTAAATATTTACCATTTACATTTTAATCTCATTCCCAGGGCACTTGGGAGTGTTGTAGGTCATATGCTGCACATTTAATACTTCTGCCACAGAAGACTGAAATATTAAGTAACATGGACAGCATTAGAAGTAGGGTTTGAACTCAGATTCTAAAATTCCTGGTTCTAAACTCCTGCTTCTAAAATTGCCTCTTGACTACAAAATGTTGATTCTCATTTGAGTCGTTATCTTATAGAATAGTTTATTTTGAGCAACATGTGCTGATAAATGTTTAATAACTTACTTTTCAAAAAAAAGTATGCACATCAAACTTTTAAGTTAAATTTTCATTATAAGCATTTTCCCCATCCCTTTTTTATTTCTAGACTATCAACAAAATAACAAATCTCAGTCTAATTTGTAGCATTTGTTGATTTCTGAGGCATGAAAGTGCACAGTGGTATTTTCACCATTGGCTTCAAGGCTCCAGCACACTTCTGGTTTTGGGTTTTCAACTTAAATTAAATGTAGGTCACTCCGCTTAAAAAACAGAAGATAAAGAGAAATGGGAATTTAAAAGGCAGAAATTGAAATTACAAGTTACACAGAAGACAAGCTGGAGAAGCTGTAAGTAAGAAGTGGAAGTCAATGGGCCTGAGACATAAAAAAAGATAGTAACAGCTAGTCTTAGCAGAGGCCAATTAGGATTGCTTGACTACAGAGAGAAAGGCAGGCGATTCTATGGAACTGAGCAGATTTGAGGAAAACTTTATAATCTCCCTCCACTCCCAAGTCTGCCCAGTGCATTACTTTCTTTTTTAATTTTGGTACATATATTTAAAAAGAGTCCATTAGTACCTCTGTATTTTTTTGTTTGTTTGCTTTTTCTTCTGGAAATTTAATATTAGTGTCTCTAAAGAGAGTATTTTAGCAATTGGTGGATATTGATGACTATTAAAGATTTTGCATAGTAAGCCTGTCTATAAAGTTGTATGCAAAGAATATGTGCAGGTCTGTTCCAGTGAAGGACTCTGTGTACTTAGTGATTTTCATCGGTCACACAAAATCCAAATCTGGCACCAAATACTTTAACCGAAGTGGCATATGTATCGATTGTGGGAAGCAAATCCAAAAGGCCACGATGTCTTTGGACAAAGTGGCAGATAGAATATGATGCCAGTATGACATTCATCTCCTTACCAAACTGACAGGTTAGAAAGTGTTGGAAACTGTGACTGTCAGAATTAGACTTCCCAAGATGCCATATCAAATGCAGTCAAATTTGAGAAAATTTACCTATAAGTCCTCTTAAAGAGGAATGGCAGAATAAGCCATGAAAGTTCTGCCAGCCCTCATATAAATAATGCTAAGCTAAACATATGAGAAGAATGATCATCAACAGGACACCTGATTTGCTAAGGTCAAAAAGAGAGATTAAAAATAATCATGATTGCACCGGAACACTGTGACATGTGGATTACTGGGGATCACTGAGAAATAAGAAACCACCAAGAAGAATATGGTGTCTCCTCTTGAGTACTAGTTTTAGGTCAACTTCGTCTAAGTGGCAGAATTCTAAGTATCAGTAGATTTGATAAATACAATATAAAACTCTTATTTGTTATTAACTATCTACTATTTCTACTACCTATGAAAAAGTAATTTTCTAAGTATATTGCTCATGTGAAATGTTAAGAAAGGTTTAAATAACTTAAGAACTAATGTTTAGTCAGAAATTTTGGAAAAAATATAAATAACAAAACTATACAAAATATACACAGTATATACATATATACATGCATTGTGAGTGTGTATACTGAATAAACATTCTTCATTCAGTTGTTTCCTCCTGTGGGTATATGTATAATTTATCTTGAATTATTAAGCCCTGCAGCATGCTGGGGGCTTGATGCCATCAGTTTTACGTCATTCATGAATTTTATCACCTCAATGATGTCATCATCTAAAGGGAAAAGATTTCTTTTAATTTTTTCCTCAATTGTACGTTAAAATGAATTGTTAAAATTCATTTTTTAAAAATTTTGAGTTCCAAATTCTCTCCCTCCTTTTACCCCTCTCCTTTCATTGAGGAGGCAAGCAATTTAGTATAGATTATACAAGTTCAGTCATGAAAAATATTTCCATATTAACTATGTTGTGAAAGAAGATAGACAAAAATCAAAGTAAAAAATAAAGGATGTTTTGATTTGCATTCAGACACCATCAATTCTTTATCTGGATGTGTATAGTATTTTTCATCATAAGTCATCCTTACAAATGGTCTCAGATGATTATATTGCTGAGAATAGCTAAGTCATTCAAAGTTGATCATCACACAATATTGCTGTTGCTTTGTAAAATTTTCTCCAGAATCTGCTCACTTCACTTTGTATCAGTTAATATAAGTCTTCCCAGGTTTTTCTGAAATCATACTGCTCCTCATTTCTTATAGCACAACAGTATTCCATTACAGTCATCTATTACAACTTATACAACCATTCCTCATTTGATGGGCATCCCCTCAATCTCCAGTTTTTGTTACCACAAAAAGAGCTATTAAAATATTTTTTTGCACACATAGGTCACTTTATTTTTGTTTGATCTCTTTGGGATAAAGGCCTAGTAGTGGTATTGCTGATTCATGTTAGGAATGACTCATTTAGACCCCTACTTTATTCTAGTCAGTATTAATCAGCTTGATATTTTACATAAATTGTATAGGGATAATTAGAAAAAATAGATTCTTATAGCAGGTCTCAAATTTTAATCCAACATTCAGTACTTGATTATCATTTATGAACCTCACTTAGTCAACTACAAGAATGGTGACAAAGAGATCTCCATCCTGTTTTACTCAAATTTCAAGTCCAAACCCAGCATGGGTGGGATGCTTTGATTCTCTGGAAAGTCACCAGAGATGACTTTTGTATGCCCATCTTATGACCAATTAGTTAGTGGAGATAACGTGGTGCATCATCCAACATGTGACCCCCTCCCCAAGTTGAGATGACATTTTTTAGCTGATGCATCAGTTTTTGGTCCTCAAAATAAGGTCTCTCAATCAATGGGATTTTGTATTTTGTGTAGCTCCTCTGAATTGTTCAGGTATTGAATCCAATATCAAAACTTATAAAAATTACATCCAGAGGACCTTGCGCATTTGAGATCATGAGGAACACCAGAGGTCCATTTAATTAGAGGAGGCCATGGACCCTTTGGTAAAATGTTATAGGCTTAGAGCTCTGCCTCAGTGGTTCTTCTTGAAGATTGGACAATTTCAGAAATCACATAATGGTGACTTTGCTGGAATATCAATGCGTGGAATTCATACCTGGGCAAATTTTCATGGTTGGGTCCCCCATGGACATAGGCTTTAAGAGGTTAAATTCCCTTTGTTGTCTGTACCCAATTTCTATGAGCTCAAGATAAATCTTTCCAAGCTGATGATTGGTGAGCCTGCCTTGATTTTCCCTAAATTCATTTTCTTTAAGAAAGATCCTTGATTGGACTGAGGGACTGTTTGAACTTGTTATGACGAATCTGTCTAAATTTGTAGGCTCCAGAGCACTCAAATTTAATTTTGATATAAAAATAATTTATTTGGCCATAACTTTTTTTTGGAGGGGGGAAGGTAGGGCAATTGGGGTAAGTGACTTGCCCAAGGTCACATGGCTAGTTTTTGTGGTAAGTGTCTGAGGTCAGATTTGGACCCAGGTCCTCTTGACTCCTGGGCTGGCACTCTATTCACTGTGCCACCTCGCTGCCCCTATAAATTTAAATTTTTAAACATAGTCTACTACCCCTTACCCCAGCCATGTTTTCTTTAATTTCATTTTTTTAAGGCCAGGGAGATTCACCTTATAGAACTGTTAGTTCCTCATTTTTAGGCACCTAGAAAAACTTCTTTTTGGCAGAGTTAAAGCAGGTTTTTGCCTTTTAAGGAATAGTTTCCAGCAAGTAACAATTAAATCACTTTTGCCTTAGTAGGACAATCTCTATTTTTTTTGGAGGGCAATTGGGGTTAAGTGACTTGTTCAAGGTCACAGGGCAAGGTTGTGTGTGTGTGTGTGTGTGTGTGTGTGTGTGTGTGTGTGTTAAGTATCTGAGGCCAGATCTGAACCCAGGTCCTCCTAACTCCAGGGTTGGTGCTCTATTCACTGCGCCACCTAGCCGCCCTACTAGAACAATCTATAAGACAGATGATCACTCTGGGAACAATCCCATGCTGTTTTTGACCTTAGAAGAAGGCTCATTTTAGTTTTACAGAAATGAGAAAGGGAGAAGATTCCCTTTTAGTTAGTGAGTAAGGTCATTACCACTTATATTCTTAGGATTTAGTGACAAAGCTAAATTTTTAGGAAGTTTTTTTTTATAGAATCTTTCTTTTTTTAAATTTTTAGTTTACATCATTCATTTCCACAGGATTTTGAGTTATAAAATTTCTCCTCATTTTTCCCCTACCCACCACCCCAAAACAACAATCCCACTGAATATCCCCTCCCCCAATCTGTTCTCTCCCATATCTTCCCCCATACCCCTTCTGATTTTCCAGTAGGGCATGGTGGATTTCTATGCCCCAGTGCCTGTATATTTTATTACCCAGTTACATGTAAAATAATAATAATAATAATAATAATAATAATAATAATATATTTTAAACATTTGATTTTAAACCTTTGAATTCCAAATTCTTTCCCTACCTCCCTTGTCACCCATCCTAACTGGGAACATAAGCAATTCAATGTAGGTTGTACATGTGTAGTTATGCAAAACATTTCCATAGTGGGTATATTGTAAAAGACTGACTATATTTCCCTTCATCCTATCCCACCCCTCAACTTGTTCTATTCTCTACTTTGACCCTGTCCCTTTTCAGAAGTGTGTGCTTCCAACTTCCTTGCCCCCCCCAAAGTGCCCTCCCTCCGTCATCCCCCTTCTCATTGCTTCCCCCCCCCTACTATCCTTTAGGGTTAGATACCCTATTTAGTGTGTATGTCAGTCCTTCCCTAAGACAAATTCAATGAGAGTAAGGTTGACCCATTCCCTTTTGCCTTCCTGTTCTTCTCCTCCATTGTAACAGTTTTCCCTTGCCTCTTCTATATGTGATAATTTACCCCATTATGTCTCTCCCCATCTCCTATCATTACATTCCTCTCTCACCTCTCAATTTTAAATATCATCTCTTCCTTCCTATTCAACTGGTACCATGCCCTCTGTCTAGGTATACCTGTACACATATATACACACAGTCACATATGTATTCATATGACCATATACCCTCTTATATAGACATATGTATGTATATATGTGTGTGTATACATTTATATTCCCTTCAACTATTCTCATACTGAGAAAAGTTTCATAAGTTACAATTATCATTTTTCCATGTAGGGATGTAAATCGTTCAAATTTGATAAGTTCCTTATGATTTCTTTTCTCTGTTTACCTTTTCATGCTTCTCTTGTTCTTGTATCTAAATGTCAAATTTTCTATTCAATTCTGGTTTTTTCATCAAGAATGCTTGAAAGTTCTCTATTCCATTGAATTACCATATTTTCCCCTGAAACATGATACTAAGTTTTTCTGGGTAGGTGATTCTTGATTTTAATCTCAGCTTCTTTGACATCCGGAATATCATATTCTAAGCCGTTTGATCCCTCAATGTAGAAGCTGCCAGATCCTTTGTTATCCTGATTTTGTTTCCACAGTATTTAAATTGTTTGCTCCTGGCTGCTTGTATTTATTTTCTCCTTGATCTAGGAACCCCAGAAACTGGCTATAGTATTCCAGAGTTTACTTTTTTGGAATTTTTTTTTTCAGGAGGTGATAGGTGAATTCTTTCAACTGCTATTTTGCCCTCTGGTTCTAAAACATCAGGGCAATTTTTCTTGAGAATTTCTTGAAGGATGATTTCTAGGTTCTTTTTTTGATCATGGCTTTCAGGTAGTCCTATAATTTTTAAATGATCTCTCCTGGATCTATTTTCTAGGTCAGTAGTTTTCACAATGATACATTTCACATTGTCTTCTATTTTTTTATTTGTTTGGATCTGTTTAATAGTATCTTGATTTCTCATAAAGTCATTAGCTTCCATTTACTCCAATCTAATTTTGAGGGAATGATTCTCTTCAGTGAGATTTTGAGTATTTTTTCCATTGGCAAATTTTGCTTTTTGCAAATTTGGCAGTGGTAGCAGTAGTGGTCCCTTGAACTCTTGTTTTTGAGCCAACCAGAATTTCTGCTAAGGACTCATGCTGAGGACTGCCAGGGACTGGAACTGCAGGGGGAAGGAGCTGCTGGGAGCACACTTCGTGGATGCTGAGCAGTTGCCATGAGTGAGGAGAGGAAGACCTTTGCCTGAGTATATAAGCAATGCAATATTCACAATGCCTATGGCAATTATAAATATGCTGATGTGGTTGTTCATCAAAAAATATATAAGGCTTTCTATATGGGGAATAAAGCTGGAACATTTATTAAAATACCAAAAGACTGAGTACCAAAACCAGAAAGTCAAAGCCATCAGAGTAGTTATGAAATTGACATAAGTAGATAAAGTAGAAAGCACCCATATTCTCAAGCCTTTAAAACAGAACAGGCTACATCAGGCAAAGGTCCTCCTCTCCCCACAGGATCTGAAGAGTAAAAGGAAAGTATGGGAGCTGGGATAATTGTTTGTTTCCCAGTTGTGGTAGCTGTGACTCTGTGGAGCCATGGACCAGGAGAGAAGAATGGCCTGCATGCAGACTTCGCTGAGCTGAGAGCAGGAATGGTGAGCTGCCTGCATTGGGACCCGGGTAGAAGCCAGGAGCTGCTACTGCCTGCAGGAGGAGAAGTAACCCAGGAGTTTGGAATTCAGCCACAGAAAAAGATAAGAACTGAGCAACAAAGCAGGGGAACTGAATGTGTTTTCTTGCTGCATCCTACAGTTTGGGACCCAGGGGGAGGATGGACTTGTGACTATGGTGGGGGGGATGAAGTGCTTTGGACCCCCAAGGACTCCACCTTGTTGGTTTTGCTTCCCAGCCCCCTCTCTGCGCTTGGAAGCAGGGGCTGGAGCTGTGTGAGAGGAAGGACACCCCCCTCCGCCCAAGAGAACTTTATTTGGACTCTTGTTTTGAATTGAGGTGATAATGCAATGTACTTTGTGTTTGTTTAAGGCCAAGTGGCCACTTTGGTTACTTTAGTTTTGTACCTTGAAAATGTGACCTAAGAGATGTTTAGTGCTAATTCAAAAAATTGACTATGCTAAGGGCATGAAAGATCTTGGGGCCAAATGTAATGGGAGTGTAAATTTTAAAGATCTTCTCTACCCCTAGGCTAAAGTGCACCTGGAGCCTGGGGTGGGAGGCTTGTTTTTCCAGTAGATACTTTTTGATTGGCCAGTGGGTCGAGAAGGTTGTTACATTCTCTGAGCCAGGAGAAGGCTATATAAGCACTGATGTGAGGCTTTGTTTTGGGGCTCACTTTGAGAAGTGTTCTGTGATTTGATCTAGATTCTGGGAAGCCATGGTTGAGAGCCCTCCCTTGTCTTTGAAAAACCCAGATGTTGATTTTGTATGGATGTAATGGTTGTACAGTTTGGAAACTGTCTACTTGATCTGTTTGTCTGACTTGATAATTCTGTCTGTATATTCTGAAGTTTGGGGTGCTGACCTTTTTTCCCTGAACTAGGTAAATGATACATGTTTGACTAATTAAAGTAAGCTTGTTAACCAAGTCTGAGTTGCTTTCCTTTATCAAAGCAGATCTAAGAACCTGTGTTGGCAGACACCCAGGGGATGCTGGGGTGCTTGACGCTACACTGAGGTAGCCTGTTCTGTTTTGAAGGCTTGAGAATGTGGGTGTTTACTACATTAACTATGTGTGCCAACTTCATAACTACTGTGATGGCTTTGAGTTTCTGGTTTTGGGACTCAGTTTTCTGGTATTTGAATAAATGTTCTAGCTTTATTCCCCATCTAGAAAGCCTCATATATTTTGTGATTGATAACCATATCAGCATATTTATAGTTACTGTAGGCATTGTGAATACTACATTGTTGATACAAAACCAGAAACCAAAATCCAATAATATTAAGTATACAAAAGACATCCTTTAAACAGAAAGACACACACACACAGATAAAATGAAGGGTTGGGACAAAATCCTTCAGTTGAAATAAAGGCAGGGATAGCAATCTTGATCTCAGACAAAGTAAAAATATACCTAATAAAAAGACACAATCAAGAAAACTACATTATGCTCAAAGGTGCCATTGACAATGAAATCAGATGAAATTTTTTACAGCAAGTTTCTCTGATAAAGGCCTCACTCAAATATATAGAGAACTGAGTCAAATTAATAACAATATAGTCATTCCTTGATTGATAAATGATCAAAGGATAAAAACAAGCATTCAGAAGAAGAAATCAAAACCATAACCATATTAAAAAATACTCTAAATTACAATTGTCTAGAGAAATGCAAATTAAAGCAATTCTGCATAATACCTTTCACTTAGTTTGCCAATATGTCAGAAAAGGCAAATGCAAATGTTGCAGGGTAGGTGGAAAAATCGAGACACTAATATAGTGTGGGTAGCATTGTGAGCTGATCCAACAATTTGAAACTAGACCCAAAAGGCTACAAAACTGTGCATACATTTTGATTGTGGGGTCCTCATTGTGTCTTCTGAGTTTATGTCTTGGTCTTCCTTGTCAGTATAGCAACTTTTAATAGTTGAGTTATTTTTCTGTTCTTTGCTCATTTTTCCAGTCTATTTTTTTAAATTTTGAAGTTGATGTTAAAGTTTGTCTCTGGAGATGGGAAGTCATTGTCCCAAGCTTCAGGTTTTTGTGTGGTGCTCTTTTCAGAGCTCGTTCTGGGAGTCTGCAAGTCAGTGCTTCCATGGTGATGTCATGCAGGGAGAGGGGCGGGCACTGCTCTCTTGGTCTGTGTTCTGTGTTTTTTTTTCCCCCCAGGAAGGGTGGCTGGTTTCTTCTAGCTGCAAGCTTTAGTATTTCTCTTTGCTTTGAAACTGTGTCTAGGGCCACCACCCTTCTTCTCCATCCTGGTACAGTATACGGGGCAATAGAGATACTTATCAGCACCAGCCATACCCAGTATCAGCAATGGGTCCCCTATAATCTCTTTCTGACTAATTGTCTCACCCCCTTCCCATCTCTTGACTGAGAACTCTTGAAGCTGCTGCTGCTGTTGCTACTGCTGCCAGTGTAGGCTCCAGATAAGCTTCCACCAAGATGTTCCAGACTTCTTGTGCTAACTTCTCAACATTTTTTGGGTTCAAAAATGTTTCAACCCAACCTTTTGTTGATTTTGTTGCTCTAAACTTTGAGTTGAGGACTTATTTTAAAGTTGTTTGGAAGGGAATGTTTTGTGCTGTTATTTTTAGGTCTAGTTTTGGGGATCTATAAGTTTTTGCTTCTTTTACAGTGTTATGATCCAAGGAAACATGTGACCACTATTCTCCTGGCCTATGCTTTGGTCTCTGAGTAATCACAATCAGTATTTTCCTCCAGAATTAGAACCAGGGTCCCTGCTCCCTTGAAGTCACAAGCTCTGGACATGTGACTCAGGTCCTTTTTCTCCTGTGGATGCAAACACCAGTGCTCCTTTCTGGTTTGGACCTGAAACCAGGGCCCTTAACACCCTTGTGAACAACTGCAAGGACTCTTCCATGTCCTAGAACTATGACCAGGGCCCTTGCTCCCTCACAGCTGCTCCTCTTTGCCATGAAACTGTGACCCAGGTCTGTGTATGGCCATAACACAGGGTCCTCCTCTCAGTGCAGTAAAAGTGCCCTGTAATCTCCTTTTGACCATTTGTCTTACTGCTTTACCACATGTGGGCTGAGAGTTTCCAGAACTGCTGCTGCTACTACTATTGCCAGCATTTCCAAAGACCACTGCTGGTTGCTGCAGTTCTAGACCATACTCAGGGCCATATCAGCACTCAGGTGAGATCGGTCTTTCCTGCCAACCTCCTAACTTGTGTTGGGCTGGAAAACAGTTTCACCACAACCTTTTTGGGGTCTACTGTTCCAGAATTTGATTTGAGGCATTATTTTAAAGTTGTTTGGATGGGGCGTCTGCATTTGGGAGAGTTCCATTGAATTCCTGCCTTTACTCCACCATTTTCTACAGGGAATTAATTTTCAGTCTCCCATGACCATGGCAAACATCTTCAGTGAATATATTTCTTCCTGTTTTATTTCATGCACAGTAAGCAAGCATTAAAAATGAAGTTATCTCTATAAATTTAACGTATACATTTAAGGCATAATTTTTTTCTACAAAACAAATGCTTTTCTTTAAAAAAAATCAACCAACCATAAGTAGAATGTGAACTTGTATTTCTTACATTTCAAAATAAAATGTTGTGACTTGTTGCAGAAGTTTATTTGTACAATTCTGCCTGTTCCCTTCTCATATTGCCATGGAAGATACTATTGAAAAAATATATAGATAAGGCTTATAAAAATTCTGTATAGATGGGAAAATTGACATAAGAATGAGGTTTGCTGATATTACCTCAGTCTCCTTTTGGGTAATAAAACTGTTATTTTGAAAAAAAAAGTGTTTGTCATCTTATTTTCTTTTAGAGGGATTATTCTGGAAGAAATATTATTCTAGCAGTGGTATAAACCATTGTTTAAGGATGTGAATGGAGACAGAAAGATCTGTTTAGATGTTATTGCAACAGTCCAATGAATGATAATGATGATGAAGCAGGGAGATGACAGAAGAGATAGAGAATAGGAACCATGAAAGAGATGCTGCATAGATATAATTGACAGTTCTGGGTAACTGATTAGATATGAGAAGTAAAATAGAAGAGTCAAAGATAATCCCCAGAATTCTAACCTGGGAAACTGGAAGAATGACTGTACCACAGAGAGTTTAGGTAGAAAGATAATGAAAGGTTTTTGACATGTTGAGCTTGAGGTAACAGTGAGGTATCCAGGCAGAAATGTCCTGAATACAGCTCAAGATATGGAGATGGTAGGAACCGTATGTTATAAAGATGGGAGCTGAAATTGAAGAGAAAAAATAAAAACAGAAGAGGAAAAAAAACTGAAGACAGAAGTTTTCAGAAAACTCACATTATAATATGGAAAATAGATAGTAGCCAAAGAAGAAGACAAGATAGGAGAATAGATAAAGAAGAGGAAGTAAGATATTGTGGCATTTCTGAATCCAAGGTAGTATGGTATATTCAGCAGGAACCATTGATTAACTATTAATAAAAAGCTAGAGAGGTCAAAGAGGATGAAAACTTGAACAAAAAGCCATATAAACGATCACAAAAGAATATCTGGCCTGAACAAAACACTTTGAGGTAAATTTTCCAGAACACATTTGCTTCTTATCTGAAGTCATTTGTTCTTAACAAAAAAACAAGGTAGTACAAGGTAGCTGATATTAAAGTCCAATATTATTTTTTTCTCTTTTTTTTCTTTTACGAAAAGAGCTATAGATAGTGGAACAGACAGCAATATACAGTTTAGTGTTTAGGAAGTGACCTTGGAGTTAGGATGATCGGGTTCAAATTCTTACTCTGATTTTAACTGGTTATGTATAGGGAGAATGAGGCATTCAAGGGAGAACTAGTATCTTTGGCATGAGAATTGTAGAGCAGGGCTACTCATTCACCTTTGATGTCCAACTGCCACCCAACTCTCACCTGTGGTCCTAAAATGCTGTTGCATGTGCAGTGGCTACACCTCAGTAAAACATCCTGGCAGATTAGCTAAATTAAGCTGAGTGTAACTGATGGGCTTCAAACCTATCAGTGAATTAGGTGGTATTTGCCCCAAGCATGTAAAGGCTTCCCCTGCAATAGTCTAGTGAACAATTGTTCTGACAGTCATGAAGGTGGCTGAAACAGGTGCTGTGGAGCACTTAGAGCATCGTCAGACAACAGAGACACCACAGACATCCACTGCATTTTGGAGTTACCAGTCATCTTGACTTTGTCTTGCCATTGGGCTCTGATGACTCTGGAAGAGAGAGTGAAAATGATGACTTTGTGTAACTCTTTTTGTCACTTAAATCTAATTTACACACAAGTCGAACTACCCATATCAACTTACTATTCAATAATTTTTCAATTTTATCATTTTGTTATTCAAGTATTTTACTCTATTATTTTACTATGTTACTATTTTCTTATTTTACTATGTTACCATTTTGCCTACCTCAAAGTCCTGTGGCAATGGGAGAGTGATGAAGCAGTAGGCACAGATACACAGGTAGCTGTCATGTCACTGCACAGATTGCCCAGGCCATACAGTTGTTTTTTCACTGTACTGAAGCAGGAGTAGGATGCAGTAACACTCTGACTATCTGAGAAGCCTCTTTAAGGAATGTACTGCTTGCCTTCTGGTGTGAGGAAGGGACTAGAAAAGGTGGCCTAAAAATTCTCTGCTTCACCTAACCCTGGCCTTCTTACCATAGTAGGTGGGGATCGTAGCCTGTGGTTGAAAGTCAAAAAACATATACAAAAACATTTGAAAAGATGATTCTATTCACCATTCGTACTTGGAATATGCACACACTTATGGACAGCAAGAAATCTAGTAGACCTGAGAGATGAACAGATCTTGTTGTAAGAGAATTCAGTATCACATCCAGAAAGCAACCCTGAGTGAGACAAGGCTGGCAAATGAAGACCAGCTTACCAAAGTTGAAGCTGAGTATATGTTTTTTTTTTTCTGGGGCAGTTGTAGTGATGGGAACCACCCTGAAGCTGGCATAGTTTTGCAACAAAATCTAATCTAGTCAACAAGCTTGCAGACCTCTCAAAAGGAATGAACAACAGCTTTGTGACAATGTGATTGCTACTTGTAGGAAAGTCTAATACCACCATCATCCGTGCATATGTTCCAACCATGATGAACACTGATAAGATCAAAGAAAAATTTTATGAAAACCTGGATATACTCATCACCAATGTGTATAATGAGGGCAAACTCATAATTCTGGGTGACTTTAATGTTAGAATAGCTAGAGACAATCAGACATGGCAGAGTCCTTGGAAGGAATGGAGTGGAAAATAGAAATAGCAATGGTCACCTACTATGGGAGACTTATGAATCTCATGACCTTCTTATCCCCAGCATTTTCTTCCATTTACCTAAACACAATAAAAGTTCATGGATGCAACTTCACAGCAAAAATTGATTTTTAAGCTACTAATCATACGAGAAGATGTAAATATGATGAAAGTGATTTGTGGCACAGAGTGCTGAACCAGGCATAGACTTATCCTCTCCAAAGTAAACATTCCATTCAACAAAAGCATTAGCCCCAAGGCATGATGACTATAAAAAGACTCTATGTCAACAGATTAGTGCTCTTCTACATAATAGTTTGTTACTGACTTGGAGGGAAAGCTAAGTCAACACATTATTGGTAACAGTGAAGCAGAAAAGATGTAGGCAGCTTTCAGAGATTTGCTGTATAGCAACACATTTACTCATATGGGCCAGAACATTTGCAAATATCAGGATTGGTTTGATTAAAATGATAGGGAAATTCAGAAGTTACTAAATGAAAAAATGAGAACTCTACAGGGTTTACCAGCAGAACAGCATGTAATTCCATCCAAAGTAAAATGCAAGCCAAGCTTGGAGAGATATAGGATTCCTTGTAAGAATCCAAAGCATTTTTAAGAGTGACTTGAAGGTTATTTATGGACCAATGATGTTTGAACTACTAAGTGCTAGTGGAGCCACACTGATTAGTGATAAGGACATGCTCCTGCAGAGATGGCCTGAATACTTCCATAGTCTTCTCAACAGACCATCATCAGCCAAATACTAAAGACATTGACCATATACCTCATGTTGAAGTCAATCACTCTCTAACCAAACTTCTACCTGAAGCAGAGGTTTTGAAAGCCATTAAGCTCTTCTTGTGTGGCAAAGATCCAGGTGCTGATTCTATTCCAGCAGACGTTTGCAAGGCAGGGGATTATACAAAAGCTCATGGAAATCTTACAGGTCATATGGCAAGAGGAGGCTATCCCCCAGTTCAAGGATGCCTCCATTGTCTATCTCTATAAATAAAAAAAGAAATAGGTTGTCCTGTGACAACCAGAGGGGGTTCTCTCTTTTAGTCTTTGATGACAAGATTCTTTTCAGAGCCCTCTTTAATCAACTCATCCTTCACCTGGAACATGGTAGGGTCAAGCAATAGACAATATGGTGTTTGCTGCCCAATAATTCCAGCAAAAAGACCAGTGGCAGTACAGAGCTCTGTAAACATATTTGTTGATCTGAACAAGGCCTTTCATACTGTCAGCTGTGAGATCTTGCAACACATCAGGGCAAAATTTCCTCACAGAGAGAAGCTTATCAGTTTTGTATGGCAGTAACATGTTGGCATGCTTGCACAAGGTTCTGGATGATGAACGATGCTGTTGTGTTTTCCCAGTCATAAATGGAGTGAAGCAGGATTGTGTGCTTGTTCCCATGCTTTCTCACATGAGATTCTGAGAAGCCTTCAATGAGAATGAAAATGACATCAAGGTCAACTACCACACTGATAGTAAATTATTTAACTTCAAAAGGCTTCCAAACCAAGACTAAAGTGGAAGGAGCATTGGTATACAACTTTTTGTTCACAGGGTATTGTGCACTCAATGCAGCCTCTGAGGCTGATATGCAACAAACTACCAATAAATTCTTGGCTACTTGTGTTTAATTTGGTGTAACAATCACCACCAAGAAAAGATTTTTCACCAGTCATCACGACACCATTCATATATGAAACCACTGGTTACAACAAATGTAAAAATTTTGAATCCAGTATTTAAATTCACTTACTTTGGCAGCATGCTCCAAGGGATGTACACACATAGATAATGAAGGTGACACATGCATTGCCAGAGTTAGTTCAGCATTTGGGAGGCCCAGAAAGAATGTTTGGTAGAGAAAAGGTATTAGATATTAGTGGTATTATTATATTTATGCATTATATATAAATTATATATTATATGTGTGTTATATTATTTCTATATTATATATAAATATATTTTATATAAAAGTTATCAATATTCTTAAAACTTTCATCATTACTAAGGTAGTTTGAAAAAAAGGATATATATTTCTTACCTAACCTGAATTTACATTGCCTCAGTCAAGTGGAAACCTGTTACAGACCTTAGCTTAAAAAGGCCAAGGTCTCCCCCTGTATCTAGAGTCATCTCCAGTAATCCTAATCCATATCTTGCCATTGGATTGAGATGATTTTGGAGGAGAAAGAGACATGTGACTTTGCACATCCCTACCTCACTTAAATCCAATTTACTTACATGTCATGGCATTGATGGAATCCTATTAAAATTTTCCCAAGCCCCAATATTCTAATTTCATTATAGGACTGGCCCCACTGAATATCAGGCCCAATGTACCTACCTAAGCCCCCCCTCCCCATCAATGTCCTAGCTTCTTCATGTATGCCTCACTGCTCACTGGAACAACAGGTGTGTCCCTGAATTCTTATTTCCCACAGAAACAGCAGGTGTGTCCATGTGATGGGAATCTAGCTACTGCCTCTACCTGGTCAATGCCCCCAGACACATTCCCACAGAAACAGGTGTGTTCTTGTATTAAATCAAAATCACATTATCCATCTTGACCAGACAGGACCACAATAGCTAGCCAGTTGGAGGGCAGAATGACCAGAATGTTTAAGCACTGAAGCATAGATGAGACCCCTCCCTGCCTCCATTACCTAATACATTAGCAAACCCCTCCATTACCTAATCTCTTAACAAACTCCTCCTGCATTTTTAATATTAATTATATTCCTCTATTCTATGTAAATTTCTGTTATGTAATTGCATCTTTACCCTATAAAAATCCATCTTGTTTTCTCTAAAATTGCTGGTTCCTCTTGGAACTTAGCCCACTTCATGAGAGGCGTCAATCTCAATAAATGCCTATACTTGGATTAGAGGTGGTCTGACTGAATTCTTTGAGATGGTTCCACCACAACACATCATGAAACTACAACAGTTTTTGGTTGGGCAAAGCTCCCACCTCAACAGTGTTGGGTATCCCTGGGTTTAAACTGCAACAGTTTTTGGAGTCCCTGGGTTTAAACCACAACAGCATCACTTCCCTGATGTCATGGTCCTCTTCAAGAATGAAGGACAAACAACAAACACAATGAGTGCCTTATAGTCTTTAATGTTCACGTTATATTCCTTCTGGATCTTTTATATCATATTTTCCATTGATTTTGGTCTTTTTGTTACAAGTATCTGAAAATCTTTCAGTTCATCAAATGTCCATTTTTTTTTCACTCAGAATTATATTCAACTTTGCTGGGTAAGTTATTCTTGGATGCAACCCCAACTCTTTTGCTCTTTGAAATATCTTCCAAGACTTATGGTCTTTTAGAGTAGAAGCTGTTAGGTTTTGTGAAATTCTGACTATATTTCCATAGCATTTATCTATTTTTTCTTCTTGTTTACAGTATTTTCTCCTTAGCCTGGGAGTTTTGAAACTTGGCTATGAAATTCCTGTAAATTTTTCATCTGGGATCTCTTTCAGGTGATGAATGGTAGATTTTTTTCTATTTCTACTTTACCCTTTTGTTCTAGAGTTTCAGTCCAATTAAAAATAATTTCTTGTGATATTGTATCCGGATTCTTTTTAAAAATTATGACTTGTAGGTAGTCTGACAATTCTTATATTGTTTCTCCTTGATCTGTTCTCCAGATCAGTTGTTTTTCTAATGAAATGTTACAGATTCTCTTTTATTTTTTCTAGGTTTAAAAAATGTATTTCTTGTTGTCTTATAATGTCATTTGATTCCTCTTGCCCAACTCTCATTTTCAAGGAGTTATTTTCTTCCTTAAGATTTTGGACCTTTTTCCAATTGGTTAACTTTCTTTTCTTTGATTACTTTTATGTTTTTCTAATTTTTCTTACTTGATTAAAAAAAATAAACCTTTAATAAGTTCTTCCAAGGATTGTTTTTATACTTGTATGACCATTCGATGTTACTCTTTGGGGCAAGTCGCAATGACCACACCAAAGGGGTGAGCCAAATGTGAGAGTGTGGGAATGATGAGACATGAGCCAGGTGGGAAGCTGTCTAGGCAGTCCCTTCATTTATCTGAGGGTAATGGTTATATAAATGCTAACAGCAAAAGTGATTACATCTAGTATTCTACCTCCTAGTACTTTATTCCATTGTGTGCATGGTGTGATGACTTCTTAGTAATCACTTCTTGGTAATCATACCCTGTTCTCTTGCTAATCAAGGAAAGATGGTGAGCCAATAACCCTTAGCAACAATGAGCCTTCTTGAGGAGCGGGGCCTAGGGAAATCCTGACCAAGATTCTACCCATGACTGGACTGGCTCAGTACTGGCCCTCTACAAAATGGGGCTTTTTTTTTTTTTACCTCACAATCCTCCTCTGAATATGGACCCAGATTTTCTTTTATACCAAAGTTGTTATATATAGTTGTGTTCTTTTTTCCTTTGCTTACTCATTTTTATTTTTTTTATTTAATTTTATTACAATTTAGTCTTAAACTTGAGGGATTCCTTTCCTACCCTAAGCCACAGTTAGGACCTCCGGTCACACTGTCCCCCAAAATGTTCTTGCTCTCCTGTAGTATATAGCTCACTCCAACTCATCCATAGCCACAGCCCTGGATCATGTCTGTTCAATACTGCTAGGGCTGGCTTAGGGTAGGGGTGGGGGGAAGAAGACAGGGAGGTATCCTTCAATTTTCCCACCTTCAGTCACCTGTTATTTCTTAGATCAAAGTTCATGAGGTAGAGAGTTCATGAGGTGAAAGCTTGTGTGGTGAAATTTCTTGATCACTTCTGCTTTCTAGCTGAGATCTCCTCAGGACCTGCTTTTTTTTATTCAGTGGATTTTGTCTGTAGGTATCTATACTTCATTCAGGTCAAACCTCAGTCCCTGGAGATTCTGTCTTTTCTGAGGTCCTCTAAAGTTATCTCAGAAACACAACTGGTTTACTCCATTAGTTTTGCTACTTTCATTCATACTGATTTTCTGTCTGTGGAGGAAATTTGGAGAGCCTGGTAATTTTTTACCTACTCCACCTACCATCTTTCCAGAATATTCTGTGGTCGTGCCTTCTGAACTCATAGATATGATCAGCCACAGCCAGACATATGGAACATTTACCCCAACATTTGTGATGTTATTTTGGTCCTCTTCAAGTACAAAGCACAAATATCAATAAATAA
The DNA here is from genome assembly GCF_028583685.1 of Petaurus breviceps papuanus. NCBI lineage: Eukaryota > Metazoa > Chordata > Mammalia > Diprotodontia > Petauridae > Petaurus > Petaurus breviceps. Next base: position 18,490,467 of record NW_027187348.1, on the reverse strand, counting down.
CAACAAACTGGTTGTTACCCTGGACACATCCCTTAACCTCTCAATGCTTCAGACAACTCTTTAAGTCTATCAAGTCCAGAGATATATTTGCTTACCTTTCTTACAATTCTGTTACCTGGGTGTTTGTAAAGCAAATAATCTACTTACAGCTTTTTAAATTTTTTGTAAGAATGCTTCAAATGCCTGTCTTGTTTTGAATATACTTTTCAAAATTGGTGGTTGGATTTAGATCTGTTGGGTGTCACCTTGATTGTATCTTGACCACCTTTGAGTCTTGGAATACATTATAATTTCCACTTGCATAGTTTCTGGTGAATGCAGAATATTCTTGTGCTATTCAAATTTCCTTTCTTATAAAGTTAGAGTTCTTTCTCCTGTTTGCTTATAGAATTTGTTGTTTCTCATTTTAATTGTTACATTTAACCACTAAGTACCTTGGAATTTGTAGCAAACTTTGTCATTGTGTGCTTGTGTCTATTTGTGTTTTGTAGAGGCAGTCTGTAGATTTTTTTTGTCTTGATCTTCTGAAAGACCTACAATTTTAAGATGTCTTTGCATATCCTTTATTCAAGATCAATATATTTTACTTGTATAGAGATAATTTTTTTCTTTTAATGCTATTTTTTTTGCTTCTCCCCTCCCCTTTCCTCCTGTCCCCTTTATTCCCCTCTTCTCTCTTCTATTCTCCCCTCCTTTATACCACTCAGGTACAGGCTTTTGCTGGAGCATGGGATAGTGCAATATAGCCTTCATGGGCTCCCTGCCTCAAGTGTTTCCCCAATCTGGTCTGTCCTCCACTCAGCTGTAAAATTGATTTTCTTAAAGTGCAAATCTGACAATGTCCCATCCTTACTCAATGAACTCCAGTGGCACCCTACCATCTCTATGATCAAATATATAATTTTCTGTTTGGCATTCCAACCCCTTTGTAAACTGTCACTCTCCTACCTTTCCAGTCTTCTTAAACTTTACTCTCCCTCTCTCCCATGAACTCTGGACTACTTGACATTCTTCATACAGCATACTCCATCTCCTGATTTCATTCATTTTTACTGGTTTTCCCTAAGCCTGAAACTCTCTCCTCCCCTCATCTTTGTTTCCTGGTTTCCCTGACTTCATTCAGGTCACAGTTAAAATTGTACTTTCTAAAAGAAATATTTCCTAAACTCTCTTAATGATAGTAATTTTCCTTTGTTCGTTTTTTCAAAATATATGTATAGATATATGAATAGTTGAGTGTATATATGATGTGCGTATATACATACATACACACATGCACAAATATACATAATACATACATATATGGTGGAAAATGGAAGATCTTGTATAGCAAATAGCAAGTAGTCTAGTGTGTTTGAAACAGAGAAAGCACATGGAATAAGAAAAAACAAAACAACACTCAAGAGATCTGGGGTAATCAAATTGTAGAAAGCTATATGTGCTTGGCTAACGGTTTTTAATGTTATATTAAAGTCGTCAGGGTCCTCTGAAGATTTTTAGTAGTAGAATGACATGGTCAGCTCTGTGTTTTAGAAATACTAATTTTGAAATGGAATAAGTATTGGAGTGAGGAGAGATTGCAATTAGAGAGAATTTAGGAGATAACTGTAATAGGTTATGTCAGAGGTGATGAAAACCTCAACTAGAGAATATCAAGGTTTTTGCCTCTCAGAATGCCATTTCTTTCAAAGGCAAACTCAGGTGACTATTAGCTATACAGAAGATAAGAAGAAAACTAAGAAAGAAGAGTGTGCAAAAATCCTACATAGGATATAAGTGGTAGAGTGCCAAATGTGACAGAAAGGTCAAAATAATGTGAGTTAGGAAAAGACCATTAGATTTGTCAATTAAGAGACTGGAGAGGTTGGAGGGGATGGGTGAAATGTCCATGCAGACAGGATGCCATTGGCAAGAAGAACCACTTTATGAGAGACTGGAACTAAGAAGAACATATTAGCATATGATGTCAGCTATGATGTGAGATGAGAAGGGAAGAAAAGACTCTCCAGGCAAAGGGATGAACTATAAGGTCCTTTCTAGCTTTAAATACTATGAAATTGGTTTTTTTAAGAAATATTTCATTTTCAAAATTTGTTACTCCTCTTCCATCTTTATTGTTCCTCAATTCAGTATGTATTTTTTTATGATCCTAGAAAAAAATAAAAAGGAATTTGAGCAGATATCGATTATAGATTACTTTTTAATAGTATTCAAAGTGACTAAATACCAGTCATTAAACTATGTTGAGCAAAACTAATAGAGCAGATTATTTTCACTGTGGTATTCAACACAGGTGTTCTAGAGAAAATCTTGAAGGTAAACACATCTAGTGTCTTATTAGGTTATACTGATAAGGAAGAACAGTATACTTTAATATATGGTTGATTGGTATATTTAAATATAAATTATTATTATTATTATTTCCTATCTAATTGCCTCTGTGATCATTAATACTTTTTATTATGCTCCCTTGTACTATTTTTTTAATTTGTGAAATTGTGGTCACACTCATGTTGAAGATAATTCCCACTAGAAAGTGGGAGTAGAAGGCAATGAAATGTGTTTTTTGTCTGCACTTGCACTCTTTCTCAGTGAGGGTGACCAGGGCACAACTCAGGTAGATTACTGAGACTCATCAGATTTCTTTCCATTCTGCCTAAAGAGAAAGATGACACCTGATTGTGAATCTTCAAAGTGTTGAAATCCTTTCTGCTTTCATGTGGTTACAGAGCATGTTCTCTGGAGTATTAAATGAGAGGAATGCATTATAGTTTTAAACTTTGATGCCCCATTAGGATGAATATGCACCTAATGAGCTGAAAAATTACCAATGCTGCTTCCTGGATCTCTCTCCCTCCTCTCCCCACCCCTTCCATGCAAGCCCAGCTCATCAGGATAGAAGTGGCTCTCTGAGTTCCTGCACTACTGCCTGGGAAATGTGACCACTGACCATATTCAAGCCTGTGTTTAGTGCAAGAACAATAAAAGCAGTAACTCGTGGTATGATTAACAGGAATAAAAGGCTAATTTATCTTTGAATAATCAATGCAGTCATCTTAAGTGATGGTGTTAGAAGAAGGCAGAGGACTCAGTGGATATAATGTGAAGGCCAGATGTCCTTAATAGAACTGTCAGCATTTTATAATTCAGGAAACAGCCCTCACATACTCATCCCACCAACACATATAAGATATTGTGAAAAACAGGCAGTTTAATCTCAGTAATAATGCTTGAGTTCTATCAAAAAGCTTTAATGCAGCTATTTAAGCCAGTCTGAATTTAAAATATGTCCTTGTTGCTTAGGTCAGGCTCCATAGGAATGAAGCAATTTTTGGTGACAACACCAGGAGTTGAAGCCAATTATATTCCAGTGTTATTCACGGATATTCCCCACCTGCCAAGTGGAGTGTGGCAAGTTGTATTCACACTGTGATCTATGAGCATGGATAGGAAGTTCAATTTTCTCTCTAGGGAAATTTGCTAACAAACAGTTGACAGAGCAAAACACAGTTAAAAAAGAACAAATGAAAAATCTAATAAAAATGATGAGAGTATTAGAAAATAGGGCCCTTGATAAATAATGCTTAATTCAAAGCACAAGTATTCATCTAATTTCTAAAGAAAACTTCTTTACTGTAAATATGACTTCAAAACAGAAGCAGGGCAAGTGTGCATGCTGGATTTCTTTCCTTAGGTCAATGTCTCATTGAAATTATTGATTGGCTCTGTGAAAGTTTTAAATTAAAATATTTTATGCAATTAAGGTTAACACAGCATTAATAGTATTCAATTAGGGTAAGACATACCTTGAAAAAAAATCACATTATAAAGTAGCAGGGTAGAATGATTAAATATACATACATACATACACACACACACACACACCATAAAATTAACTCCCTAAATTCTGGATACAACTTTGTTTTCTAGCCTAAGTTAAATACAGTCAATATATAAGAAGTGAGGAAAAGGAAATAACAATTATGTCCAAAATATTATTTTTAGTTTGTTTTAATTGCCTTTCAGAAAGTAGCAATTGTTTAAGTTAAGCCTATTTTCTTATAATTTATATGTGTTGTATTTAGATGACTTCAGCATTTCTGGCATATTGAATTTTTCCTTTTGTGCTTCTCCATAGATTCAGGTCACAGCCCTTCTACCATGTATGGTACTTCTCATGAAATTTTGCAGCTGAAAAATTAATAACCCTGTGGATGACCTAGTAATGATACTTTCCAAACTTAACAAGATTAGGCATTCGGCAGCAGACATAGAGCCATCAACAGGATTCCTTCTGTTAAAATCTGTTCTAGTCAGTTATATACTGTCAGAACTCATATTTGCATGGTCATCTATGATCCATGACAATTTCTATACTACAATGACACAGTAGAGCAAGATTTTGTTCAAACTATGCATATGTATATGGGTATGCACATATATGCACATCTACCTCTATATGTGTATGCACATGCACACCAACCACAAACATGTATGTGTATCTATGTGTGTATACACACATATACAGAAAGGTCATCTATATTTACATGTGTAATGTGTATGTAGGTATAACTATATATTATATGAATATGTCATGTGTGTATAATCCACTACAAGCTATAATTGAATCATGGAATGATATATTACAACTGGAGCTAATCTTTAAAGATCATCTAAAGCAAAGGTTACCATGATTTCTGTTTTAAATGACTTTGACAGTCTAGCGAAATCTATGGAACATTTCTCAGTTTCTTGTTTCAAATCAAAGAATAAAAGGAAATTATAAATTTCAGTATTAAAAAAATTAAAGATACTTTTTATACACATCATTATATAGCATTCAGTCTTCAAGTAAGTTTCATTTTGAGTTTTTTAAATGAATCACCCAAATTAAACAAAGTCTCAAAATATAATTTTAATAAGGAATCTACCATGACCTAGTCAAACCTGCCTAGAAAGCATGGTTTTAAAACAGAAGAAGGGCAAAATGTGTATGTTGGATTTCTTTCTTTAGGTCAGTGTCTCATTGATTGACTCTGAGAAAGTTTTAAGTTAAAATATTTTGTGCAATTAAGGTTAACATAGCATTAATAGTATTCAAATAGAATACGTAATAGAATAGTAAGACCTACCTTGGGAAAAAAAGTCACTTTATATAGTAAGAGGGTAAAATGATTATTCAGACATACCCATATATACACTCACCTTACACAAATGCACATGGACATACAGACCATAAAAAATGACTACAAAACAACTCCCCAAGAAAGCAGGAATTAAGAAATAATTTAATTAAACATTATTTTATATTCTCCCAAATGCAACATTTCATGATGATGTTGAGCAACTGATTTAGGATTTAGCAAGTTATTTAAAACATCATAAATTAAAAAGAATCTTTATGTTAATCTAAATGTAACATGTACAGGACAGCTAGGTGGTGTGGTGAATAGAGCAGTGCCTTGGAGTCAGGAGGACCTGAGTTCAAATATGGCTTCAAACACTTGGCACACTTACTAGCTGTGTGACCTTGGGCAAGTTACTTAACCCCTATTGCCCTGCCTTCCCCCCTCCAAAAAACATGCATCAGTAGGAAAGAGGGGATAACTCTACACTTTCTACCTGCATGATTAGAGGGAAATTTTGGATATTTTTTTTCAGATAGTAAGTAAATGTTAATCTGAGAACATATTTACCTAAGCTATTGTAAACATTTTAATTGTATATTTTAATTCTGCGATCCTCTATCAATTGATAACACCTTTCATCTTTATTAGGGAATACATTATGCAACTTTGAGTAATACGTAAAGCACAGATTTCTCCTTAAAAAATGATAGAAAGCTTAACATCTACACAACTGAAGTTGGAATTTCAAGAATTAATAAATTTCAATAATCACAAAATCTTGCAGAAGTTTGGTTTTCTTACATAGATCATTAAAATAAAATTTAATTAAGAAGAATAGGCCACTCACCACGTGCCATGCCCCAGGCTGTTATGCTCTTCATCGACCGCCTCTGCAGTAAAGATACCTGCATCACCATCTCAGAATGGCCAACAGGGGACCAGCTTATGGACTGAGCTGGGAGGTACAGCAGAAAATTGAGAAGCAGTATGATGCTGATCTGGAGATGATTCTCATTCAGTGGATTACCACACAGTGCTACAGGTCTGTCAGGCTGCCCCAGCCTGGGTGAGAGAATTTCCAAAACTGGATCAAAGATAGCACGGTGCTATGTGAGCTCATCAATGGGCTATACCCTGAAGGCCAGGGCCCCGTAGAGAAGATGCAGGCTTCACACGTGGCATTCAAGCATATGGAGCAGATTTCTCAGTTCCTACAGGTGGCAGAGTGCCATGGCGTCAATGCCACTGGTATCTTCCAAACTGTGGACTTCTGGGAAAGAAAGAACATGGCATGTGTGCAGCAGATGCTGATGAACCTGGGTGGGCTGGTGGTGGCTCAGGGTTATGGGTTCTTCTCTGGAGATCCTGATTCCCTAAGAAGTCCAAGGAGAATTCCCGAAAATTCACACATAACCAACTGCAGAAGGGCAAGAATGTCATCGAGCTGCAGATGAGCACCAACTGTGGGGCCTCTCAGGCAGGCATGACTGGACATGGGACACCACGCCAGATCCTCTGATCACCACTCTTCCTCACCCTCCCTTCAATGGTTACTATCTTTCTAGCAGTGAGGTTCCAGCTCTTCCTCTTCCCTGCCTACTCCATATCCATTGGTGGCACTGCTTCTCCTGTTGTGCCTACAGGTGCTGAGCAATGCCTTCTCACCTTGAATTTACTGTAATACACTCCCTGTCCCCCAAATCAGCAAAACTGGACCAACTACCCTATCCTACCTTCTGGACCAAAAGTTGGGGGTACTGACCCCTTCAACAAACTGCCTGTTCATATCCTTTGACCATTTTTCAATTGGGGAATGGTTTGTATTCCCATAAACTTGATTCAGTTCTCTATATATTTGAAAAATTAGACTTCTATCAGAGAGACTTACTATAAAGATGAGATCATTTTGGCTTCCTTTTGAATCTTGGTTGCACTGATTTTGTTTGTACAAAAGTTTTTCAATTTAATATGGTCAAAATTATCTATTCTACATTTTGTAGTGTCCTTTTTTGGTACTGATTTCTTTCCCTCCCTGTCCATCTGACAGGTAGACTTCTCTTTGCTCTTCTAATTTGATGGCTTCATTGTCTATGGTACCTTTTGAGAAGCTATAGTTTCCTTCCTTATCTCTTTTAATTAGGTGTACTTTTGCTTTTACTTTGTCTAAAATCAGGATTGCTACCTCTGAATGCTTTTTTACTTTAGCTGAAGCATAATAGATTCTGCTCCAGCTCTTTACTTTGACTTTGTGTGAATCTCTGTGCTTCAAGTGCCTTTCTTGTAAGCAATGTATTGTAGGATTCTGTGTTTTGATCCACTTTGCTGTCTGCTTCTGTTTTATAGGAAAACTCATCCCATTCACATCCATGCTTACTACCTGTATATTTCCTTTCATCCTATTCTTCCACCTGTTTGTCCTTGCTCTTCTTTCACCCTTTCCTACCTCATCAGTATCTTGCTTTTGTGTGCCACCTGTCCTGATCTGCCATCCCTTCTGTCATTCTCCCACCCTGGTTTGTTTTCTCATTTGGGAATTTTGCACCCATATAGCCATTCTTTAGACCAGGGTTCAGGGCACTGCCTTGAAAGGAGCTGACATGGGACCGATTTCTCTTCTACAAGGTTGTTCTTCCTGCTCCCTCCACCCTCAGTCTTGCTACTGTGAGGACTTAACTTATAGGGAGGGGTCTATGGTGGCTGCTGTCCTGGCCACAGCTGGACTTAGAAAGCCACACATCTGGGTAGGCTGTTCCTTGACAGGGGCTTCTTTTTACCTTGGTCCCTCCCTTCTTGGCATTCCCTTCTGCCTATTCCTTTCTTTATCCAGTGGCCTGAGACAGGGTTAGGGGGTGGAGGGGATGTCCATGGAGGTGGGATGGCCTTGACTTGTCTTCTCTCCTCTGTCCTTCACCTCTTCCACAAAGGGCCCACCCAAAGTCTGAGACCTGAGGAATGTGAATTGCTGATCTGAATAAAGATTCCCAGTCTTTGTAAAAAAGAAGTATATAGTCCTTCATGATTCATTTTATCCTACAATTGTTAGTTTCCCAAAGACTGTGAAGCCTCAGAAAGACAACTATAAGAGCAGTGAATGCTCCTTCCTAGTGGGAATAAAATGCTTCCTCAAGTCATTTGTGGACCCCTGAGTCATGTGCAGAGGAAATGCAAAAACAATCTTGTAGGTGTACAAGTTTCCCTTTACAATATTCTCCTTCACATGTAGAAATGGGAAACTCTCTATTTTGGAGCTAGATCCTTCTGTGGTCATTTTTACATTATTATTTATCTGAGCTATAACTAGGAATATACAGTTCCTTGTTTGACCTGAGCCAAAGAAACAAAAGCCTATGAAGAGACTAAGAAATTGATTTAAGTTAAGGGAACGTGGTGAGGTCAGGCTGAAGAGGAGCTCTCCTAAGATACTAGAAGATATCAGGTTTGTTTCTAGATTATACCAGCCTTCAACTTCCAAGCAGAATGGGTATCTTTCTTGTTAGTCACTAGTGGTGAGATGCAGTAACTCTGGGTAAAGGGAAGCTCATTATCTCCATTTGTGGAGTCTAAACTATGTCTCCATATTTCAAGCCCCTAATGCTCCCCAGCTTTTGAGCCCTGGCTTCTGCTCCTTCACCCAAAAATATTCAGAGCAGAAGTTAGAACCAAGCTTTAGGGAGTCCTCTACATGTTAGATAAGTCATCATACCCCTGGCTATTTTGATGTTTTACATTTTTTCATTAAAATAGTATTTTATTTTTTTCTACAATTATATAACAAGAAAAATTTTAGTATTTATTTTTATAAGATCTTGAGTTCCAAATTTTTCTCCTTGCCTTCTTCCCTCCCCTTTCTTCTTTCCAAAATGGTAGGCAGTTTGGTATAGTTTATAAATATGCTATCATAAGAAACATGTTTCCATATTCATCAGAGTTGTGGAAGAAGAAACAAATTAAAAGAAAAAATAAAACACACCAAGGAATAAAGTTAAAAAAAAACATGCTTTAGTCTGTATTCAGAGCCTATTGCTTCTTTATCTGGATGTGGATAGCATTTTCCTTCATGAATCCTGTGTATTCATCTTGTATTATTGAGTTACGCAGAAGAGCTGAGGTATTCATAGTTGATCATCTCATGATGTTGCTGATATGGTGTACAATGTTTTACTGGTTCTGGTCATTTCACTTTGCATCATTTTGTACAAATCTTTCCATGTTTTTATTTTTTTGTTTCTAAAATGTTCCTGTTCAGCACTTCTTATTGCACAATAGTATTCCATTGGGGTGGCTAGGTGGTGCAGTGAGTAAAGCGCCCGGCCCTGGAGTCGGGAGGACCCGAGTTCGGTTCTGGCCTCAGACACTTAACACCCACACAAAAATACTAGCCGTGTAACCTCGGGCAAGTTACTTAACCCCAATTGCCTCCAAAAGGCTAAAAAAAAACCCCAAACAATAGTATTCCATTATATTCATATGCCACAGCTTGTTCAGCCATTCTCTATAGATAGACATCACCTCAATTTCCAATGTTTTGCCACCACAAATAGAGCTGCTATGGATATTTTTTGCACATGTAGGTCCTTTTCCTTTTCTTCGATCTCTGCTGGATCAAAGGGCATGCACAGTTTGATTGCTCTTTGGCTAAAGTTCCATATTGCTCTCCAGAATGATTGAATCAGTTATCAATTGTACCAACAGTACATTAGTGTCTTAATTTTCCTATAACATCTCAAACGTTTAGCATTTTGGTCATATTACCCAATCAGAATTGTGTGAGGTAGTATTTCAAGATTGTTTTAATTTGCATTTCTCTAATCAAAAGTGACTTAGAGTACTTCTTCATATGTCTATAGATATCTTTGATATTTTCATCTGAAAACTGCCTGTTCATAACCTTTGACTATTTTTCAATTGGGGAATGGTTTGTATTCCCATAAGCTTGATTCAGTTCTCTATATATTTGAAAAATTAGACTTCTATCAGAGAGACTTACCATAAAGATTAGATCATTTTGGTTTCCTTTTGAAACTTGGTTGCACTGATTTTGTTTGTTTAATATGGTCAAAATTATCTATTCTACATTTTGTGGTGTCCTTTTTTGGTCCTGATTTCTTTCCCTCCCTGTCCATCTGACAGGTAGACTTCTCTTTGCTCTTCTAATTTGATGGCTTCATTGACTACGGTACCTTTTAAGAAGCTATAGTTTCCTTCCTTATCTCTTTTAATTAGGTGTACTTTTGCTTTTACTTTGTCTAAGATCAGGATTGCTACCCCTGAATTTTTTTTTACTTTAGCTGAAGCATAATATATTCTGCTCCAGCTCTTTACCTTGACTCTGTGTGAATTTCTGTGCTTCAAGTGTGTTTCTTGTAAGCAATGTATTGTAGGATTCTGGGTTTTGATCCACTTTGCTGTCTGCTTCTGTTTTATAGGAGAGTTCATCCCATTCACATTCATGCTTACTACCTGTATATTTCCTTTCATCCTATTCTTCCTGCCATTTGTCCTTGTTCTTCTTTCACCCTTTCCTACCTCATCAGTATCTTGCTTTTGTGTGCCACCTGTCCTGATCTGCCATCCCTTCTGTCAGTACCCACCCCATTACTTAATCTTCTCCATTACTACTTCCCTGTCAGGTAAGATAGATTTTAATGTTCAATTGATTTTATATATTGGTCCTCTTTGAGCCAATATTGATGAGAATAAGTTACAAATCATGCCTATTGCCCACTCTATCATCTTCTTTTCTGCTGTAATAGGTCTTTCTCACCTCTTCATGTGAGATAATTTATGCCATTCTACTTCTAGCATGTGAGGAGGCCAGGTGGGATTTTTTGGCATTTCCTTGAGGCTATGCTGAAACATGTGGCAATTCTCAGATCTGGAGTCTGTTGGTTCCCCTGGCTATGCTAAGGAATGTTAGGAGTCCTTATGTTGGTGTTTGCTTCCTCTACCACACTGGGTCTCATGACCTATCACTGTTTTGCTGAGGTAGGGTTTGCTGCTGGTTTTCTGGGATTCTTCCTCTCCTGGAATGCATTCCCCTTTTACCTGAGTGAGATGGACCTTTCTTGAAGATCCTCTAAGTCTCCCAGGCTAAAAGAACACTCTACCCCATATTTACCCTGGCTCTGCTGTTCCAAGATTTGTTGTAGGGTACTATTTTTTTTTGGTTGTTTGGAGGTAAATATGGGAAAGCTAGAGAAATTTACTATTTACTCAAGAATCTTGGCTTCCAGATGTTTTATATTTGATGTTAGTAACTCAATTATCTGTGAACCCTAGCTCAAGAAAGAAGTGGCATTCCTCAAAATTTGATCACTTGATGTTAAAACCCCAATTGCCCTGACATAGTTTTGACTCTCTACTAATTACTTTTTAGCATTTTATAATCTAAGGCTGACAATAAAGCTTTTAATTCGAATAAAGGGCATATAGATATAAATATAAAGAAGTTTAAGAAGGGCTTTAATGGATTTATGAATATGAAATGTAGATCAGGCAATTATGACTAAAAGTTTGAGCAAGTATCCCTAAGTTTTTGAGGATGAGTTTACAAAGACAAAGTCTTTCATAAAGAATTCCTTCCTGTGACAGAGAACAACAAAATACTTACCTAAATGCATCATTTTTGTGACCTACAGGAAATTCTTTTCTGCTTTGGATCTCAACCTGATTATACCATTAGCTGGGGTACAATATTTTTTGTATTCTGAAATTTTTAATATTGTCATTATTCCTTTGAATGAATTACTTTTTTTAATCTTATTTCATTTTGATTGAATACATTGAAAATGACTTTAATGTTTTGAAGTTCAAAACACACTTTTGCATACAATAATCTCATGAATTTTTTGCAACAATCCTGTATGACACATAATGCAAACATCATTGTCCTTATTTTGCATTTGAAGAAAGTAAAGCTGAGAGAAATTAAATATTTTTTTCTATTGTCATACAAGTGAGTGGTGCAGTTGACAGAACACTAGGCTTGGAGTCAGGAAGACCTGAGTTCAAATCTGGCCTCAGACACTTGCTAACTATATGACACTGGGCAAGTCATTTAACTCTATTTGCCCCAGTTTCCTTATCTATGAAATGAACTGGAGAAGGAAATAACAACCCACTCTAGTATCTTTGCCAAGACAAGCCCAATTGGGTCACAAAGCATCAGACACAACAGAAAAGACTGAGCAACAATAAAGTAGTCACATAGTTATTACACAGCAGAGGTGGGCATGTGAATCTAGGCGGACCCTAGACTTTTGTTCTGTCATCTTAATGCTTTGCCATGGTGCTTCTCAATATCAAATCCCACATTATCTAAATCAGTTCCTATTCCTTCCCTAATATGGAAAAAAATGTTAAAGTCACATTGAGAATAGGTCTTTAGTCCTATTGATTCAGAACTTTCACTTTGATGAAGAATGCTGTGGTCTTAGGCCCCATCACTTAGTACTGAACTGGGTAAAGCCATTAAGAGATGTATGGAAGATTTTAGAAAGTGAAACTATTGACCAGTATGCCTGAGCCTGTCAGAGCAGCACCTCATTTTTCTAAATAATATTGATTTAGGACACTCATAAAATCCTCTTATACATTATTATAAAATATCTTATTACAATAATTGGTCCAATGTATTTGAATACCAGAAAAGGGAACACAGCGATGAGGTTCTTTCTGTACTCTCTAAGTGAAGATGGTTACGAGCCCAAATACTGGGTGCTAAAGTAACACAGACATAAATATAGCAACTGCTTTCCAAAAACAGAAAACTAGGCAATTTCTCATAAAAATATTCATGTGTACATGCTTATATGTATGTATGTTTTTGTTGGAGTAGAAACTATACTCTTCCTTTTCTTTGTAAGTATTAGGCCTCATTGTGCTAATTTTAAAGTTAATGACAAAAGGGCTACTTAGGGACAGTTTTGCTTTCAAATGCAGGCAATCATTTTCAATCAGAACAGAAATGATACTTTTTTTGCACCTCTGAACATAGGAAATAGACTGTCTTTACCCTGATACCTATAACACTGATTATTTATGTATACTCATGTATTTATAATATGCATACATACACACATAACTGCCCTTTCTATATTGTTTTCAAAATCATAAATACATATGAATGCACATATATATGTATATTCTCATATATAAACATATACACATGTATGTGTATGTGTACATATACATGTAGAAGAACAGCCATCTATTTACTTACCTATGTATCTATCTATGTGAAGGCAAAATGGCGTAGTGGGTAGAGAGCTAGTGTTATAGTAACCAACAAGTGTGTTCAAGTTTTGCCTCTGGAATGTATTAGCAAAATGATTCTGAGCCCTTAATTGATGAGTGTGCCAGTCAACTCTTTAAGACTATAAATTGTGAGGTCATTGCCGGTTTACATTAGTAGAGGGAATTTGCTTCCCCCCCACACTTAATAGTAAATTTTTTTCCAATTACATGCAAAAATAGTTTTCAATATTCACTTTTTTGCAAAATTGTGAGCTACATAATTTTTTTCCTCCTTTCTATACTCCCCTTCCCCAAGAGACCAAATAATCTGATAAAGGTTAGCATGAAAATTACATTAAACATATTTCCACGTTAGTCATGTTGTGAAAGAATAATCAGAGCCAAAGGGGGGGGGGGACATGAGAAAAAAAAAGGAGAGAAAATAGTATGATTCAAATTGCATTCAGACCCATATTTTCTCTGAATGTGTATAGCATTATCGTTATCTATCATTAGTTTTTGTAATTGTCTTGGATCATCATATTGTTGAGAAGAGCTAAGTCTATCATAGTTGATAATCACACAGTATTGTTGTTACTGTGTATGATATTCCCTTAGTTCTGTGCACTCGACAGCATCAGTTAATAAGGTCTTTCAAGGTTTTTATGAAATCCATTTGCTCATCATTTCTTTTTATTTTTTTCAGGTTATAAAGAAGGATTGTATCAAATGGAATGAACAATGGGAGACAGGAAACAAAACCAAATAAGATAAAGAAAAAGAGCAGGTAGTTCAATTTTGCTTCAATCAGGATTCAATTTTGCTTGAAAGATTGCTTCAATCAGGATTCAAACTCAGTTCTTTCTCTGAATGTAGACATCTCTCTCCATCATGAGTCTTTTGGGGTTGACTTATAACTCTGCATTGCTGAGAAGAGTCCAGTTTATCAAAGATGGTTGTCACACATATGTTGTGTCTGTAATTATGTACAAATTTCTCCTGGTTCTGCTCTTCTAACTCAGCATCAGTTCATATAAGCCTCTCCAGGTAAATATGAAGTCCATCTGGTCCTCGTTTCTTATAGCACAATAGTATTCCATTACATGCATATACCACAACTTGTTCAGCCATTCCTCAATTGATGTGCACCCCCTTAATTTCCAACTCTTTGCCGCCACAAAAAGAGATGCTATAAATATTTTGGTACATATGGGTCTTCCTCCCACTTCTATGATCTCTTTGGGATACAACCTTAGAAGTGGTATTGCTGGGTCAAAGGGTATGAAATTATTTATAACACTTTGGTCATAAATCCAGATTGCTCTCCAGAATGGTTGGATCAGTTCACAACTCCACCAGCAAAGCATTAGTGTTTTAATTTTTCCACATCCTCTCCAGCATTTGTCATTTTCCTGTTTTGCCATCTTAGCCAATCTGACTGGTGAGAAGTGGTACCTCAGAGTTGTTTTGATTTGTATTTCTGTAATCAATAGTGACTTAGAGCATTTTTTCATATGCTTATAAATATCTTTCATTTCTCCCTCTGAAAACTGCCTGTTCATATCCTTTGACCATTTATCAAGTGGGGAATGATTTGTATTCTTATAGATTTGACTCAATTCTCTGTATATTTTAGAAATGAGTCCTTTATCAGAGACATAGGTTGTAAAAATTCTTTCCCAATTTTCCACTTTCCTCCTAATCTTGGTTACATTGGCATTGTTTGTACAGAAACTTTTCAATTTAATGTAATCAAAATGATTCATTTTGCATTTTATGATGCTCTCTAATTCTTGTTTGGTCATGAAGTCTTCCCCTCTCCACAAATCTGACAGGTAAACTGTTCCTTGCTTTCCCAGATTGCTTACAGTATCAGCCTTTAGACCTAAATCATGCACCCATTTAGACTTGATTTTGGTATTTGGTGTTAGATAATGGTCTATACCCAATTTCTGCCATACTATATTTCAGTTTTCCCAGCAGTTTTTATGTAATATTGAGTTCTTATACCCAAAACTTGTGTGTTTGGGTTTATCAAACAGTAGATTACTGTAGTCATTGACTGCTGACTCTCATGTACCCAATCTATTCCATTGTTATTTTTATATTATTAGCTTGTCCCATGAACAATTAATATTTCTCCAATTGTTTAGATCTGACTTTATGTGAAATGCATTTTGTCATTGTGTTCATATAGTTCTTAGGTTTGTCTTGGCAGGTAGACTCTCAAATAATTTATATTATCTACAGCTATTTTAAAAGGAATTTTTCTCTCTATTTCAAGCTACTGGGTTTTTTTTATAATTGACACAAATGCTAATGATATATGTAGGTTTATTTTATAACTTGCAACTTTGCTAGTTGTTTATCATTTTAAATGTTTTCTACTTGATTCTTTAGGATTGTATAAGTATACTATCATATCATCTGCAGAGTGATAGTTTTGTTTCTTCAGTGCCTACTCTAATAACCTCAATTTATTTTTCTTCTCTTATTGCTAAAGCTAACATTTCTATACATGATTGAATAATTGGGGTGACAACAGGTATCCTTGTTCTGCCCCTAATCTTATTAGGAATGCTTCTAGCTTATCTCCATTAGATATATTGTTTGATAATGGTTCTAGATAGACACTATCATTTCAAGGAAAATTGTATTCATCCCTTTGCTCTCTAGTGTTATAGGGATGGGTGGCATATTTTGCCAAAAAGCTTTTGCTGCAGCTATTGAGATAATCATAGGATTTCTGCTAATTTTGTTATTGATATGTTCAATTATACTAATAGATTTTCTAATATTGTACTACACCTGTATTCCTGGTGTAAATTTCTAAAAACTTCTTTGGCTGCATCCTATTAATTTGGGTATGTTGTCTCTTTATTGTAATTTTCTTTGATGAAATTAATGATTTTTTCTATTGTGTGTTGTTTGACCAACTCATTCTTTAAGATTATATTATTCATTTCCAATTAATTTTTAATCTATCTTTCCATGGACTTTTATCACACTCATTTTTATTGCATTGTGATCTGAAACTGATACATTTAATATTTCAGCCTTTCTCCATTGGATTGTGAGGTTTATATGTCCCAATACATGATCAAAGTTTGAGTAGGTTCCCAGTACAAACTTCTATCCCCATCTGATTTTCTCCAGAGGTCTATCATATCTAACTTTTCTAAAATTCTATTCCATTCAAATTCTTTTAAAATTTTTTTTTTCGTTAGATTTATCAACTTCTAAGAGGGGGAGGTGAGGTCCCCTACTAGTATAGTTTTGCTGTCTATTTCTTCCTGTAACTAACTTACCTTCTCTAAGAATTTGGATGCTATGCCACTTGGTGTATATATGTTTAGCATTGATATGATTTCATTGTCTGCAGTAGCTTTTAGCAAGACGTAGTTTCCTTTCTTATCTCTTTTAATTAGATGTAATTTCCCTTTTGCTTTGTCTGAAATCAGGCTTGCTACTTCCTGCTTTTTTTTTTAACAAGCTGAAGTATAACGTATTCATCTCCAGCCTTTTACCTTTACTCTGTGTGCATCTCTCTGCTTCAAATGTGTTTCTTTTAAACAACATATTTTAGGATTATGGTTTTTTAATACACTCTGCTATTCACTTACATTTTTTTCAGAAGAGTTTATCCCATTCACATTCATAGTTATGATTACTGTGTATTTAGCTGTATCCTATTTTCTCCTTGATTATACTTTTCTCTATTCCTTCACACTTTTCCTCCTCACCTTTATTTTGCTTCTGACCAACACCTCCTTAATCTTCTCTCCATTTTGCCATTGCTTCTCCCTTGTCATCCCCCTTTCCCCCCTACTTCCCTATGAAGTAAGATAAATTTCTATATACACCTAAATATGTATATTATTGGTCTTTAGGACAAACAATGCTCACTCCCTCATTTCTCTCCATGTTAATAGTTCTTTTGCACTTCTTCATGTGATAGAATTTACTCTATTTCATCTCCCCCTTTCCTCTTCTCTGAGTACACTACTTTTTACTCCTTAATTTTTGATGTTGTTAAATCAAAGTCAACTTATACACACATCGTCTCTCTATGTATATTACTTCTAACAGCTCTAAAAGTATTACATTTTCCAGGAGTTACAAATATAAATTTTCCACATAGGGATGCAAACAGTTTCATCTTACTGAAAATCATGTTGTTGTTTTTTATTTCCTGTTTACCTTTTTTTATGCTTCTCTTGAGTCTTTTATTTGAAAATTGAATTTTCTGTTCAGCTCTAGTCTTTTCATCAAGAAGTTTGAGAGTCCCCTATTTCCTTGAATATCCATCTTTCCCCCTGAAAAATAATGCTTAGTTTTGCTGGGTAGTTGATTCTTGGTTGTAATCCAACCTCCTTTGTCTTAGAGAATATCGTACTCCAAACCCTCTCATTTTTTAAATGCATTAGCTATTAAATTCTGCATAATCCCAACTCCTTAATATTTGAATTGCTTCTTTCTGGCTGCTTGTAAAATTTTTCTTCAACTTGATAATTCTAGAATTTGGCTACAATATTGCTTGGAGTTTTCATTTTAGGATCTGTTTAAGGAGATGATCAGTGAATTCTTTCAATTATTATTTTACCCTCTGGTGCTGGGATGTCAGGGCATTTTTCCTTGACAATTCTAAAAACAAATGCTGTCCAGGCTCTTTTTTGATCATGGCTTTCAAGTAGCCCAACTATTCTTAAATTATCTCTCTGGGTTCTATTTTTTAGGTAAGTTGTATTTCCAGTAAAGAATTTTAAATTTTCTACTATTTTTTCATTATTTTGACTGTTTGACTGATTTTTGATAGAGTCATTAGCTTCAACTTGCCTAATTCAAATTTTTAAGGATTTTTTTTCTTTAGTTAGCTTTTGCATTTCCTTTTTCATTTGGCCAATTCTACTTTTTTACAGAGTTAAATAACCCATTTGATCAATTGACTTTTTAAAGGAAGTATTTCCTTCAATCAATTTTGGTCCTTCCTTTTTCAAACTGTCGACTCTCTCTTGAATACCTCTCATTTCTTTTCCCAATTTCTCTTCCACCTCTCTTATTTTATTTTTAGAATCCTTTTAAGATCTTCCAAGAAGAGTTTTTGGGCTTGAGACCAATTCATGTTATTCTTTGAGCCTTTCCATGTAGGCATTTTGATATTGTTTTCCTCTTCTGAGTTTGTGTTTGATCTTCTGTGTTGCCATAGTAACTTCCTATGCTCAGGGCTCTTTTCCAGGTTTTGCTCATTTTTAGCCTATTTTGTGACTTTTAAAGTTGTGTTCTGCATCTGTGGCACACAGGGCTCTGTCTCAAACTTCTTGTGCTAGGTTCCAGGGACCTGCTCACTGACTTTTTGTGCCAGGGCCTCTGTTTCTGGTGGTTTGCCTACTGCACAGGGGGTGACCTGGCCTCATCACAACTCTTCTGCTGGGGTTTTGAGGTTGATAGTTTCCCTTTTACCCTAGGGCTTGAAGCCTTAAAGCTGGTCTGCTATGTCCCTCTTCTGCTGAACCATGACTAAGAGGCCTTGGTTGATGATCTATACTGTGGCAAGAGTCCCCTTTTGGCTTGCCTGAACACTGTCTGCAATGGGATGTACCTCCCTTTTTACCCAAATGAGACAGACATTTCCTGAAGTCTTTCTAAGTTATCTTAAGCTGGAAAGTTTTCACTCCATCTTTTTGTGTATTTAACTCCAAAAAGCCATTTAAAAGCCTGATTTCATGTTGTTTCTGAGGGAGACTGGGGAGAGGTCAGGCAACTTCTTCAATTCTCTCTGAAATTTTGGTTCCACTTGGGGGGCAGTTTCTTAATTGGAATTTCCTAAACCTATGAAATTTTAGGCCTTGCTCTGAAAAATAAATAAATATACCTTTATAAACAGTAATCAAATAAAGAATTTCTCACTGAGGTATAGTACAATTTACCACTAGAAATAGTTCTAGATTTTAGTCAGAAGATCTAGATTCAAAGCCAGACTCTGAAACTTCGTTCCTGTGTGTTCTAGTGTAAACCACTTTACTTTTCTATGTCTTCATCTTAAAATAAGAGGAATGTTCCTAAGAAGTTCCTTTTACCTGAAAAAACTATGGCTTGATGATTATAGACCCACACCTCTACAGACACATGCACATCAAGACACAAACATGTGAATATTCAAAGCACTAGGTTTATATAAATGTGCATGTAGGTGGAGATGAATAAGCTGCTGAAAATATAGTTGCCATTTTTAGCCTTCAGCTATTGCTACTGTAGGAACAATACATATTACAACATCACAAATGTTAAACCTGTACTGTCCCTTGTCAGTCATCAGTGCTGGCAAAGGAATATTGGTCATCTTTGTGATATACTTCAGTAAACAAAATTATGTATAGCAGGAAGGAGAGTAAAGGATTTTATAGTTCTTATTGATAATGGACTTTCAATTGCAGGCATCACCTTGCACATCTAAGTTAACTTGTAATGATTCTCCTAAGTACCAGTGTGCAAGGAGGCTTCTCAAGCCACTAGCACTCATCTCCCCCAAAGGCTATCTACAAATCATCTTATACGCCACAGCACAGGGCTAGAAGCTTAAAAAATGAATACAGCATAATTTCTTTTTGACAATGATTTGACACCTGACTGATGGAAAGAGCTAACTGTATGACCTCCAGACTGTAAGCTCTGCTAAAAGAGATTCACTTGAAACACCCATGGGGTTATGGATTCCTGCTAATAGCAGCAATAGAATGGATGATGAAATTATGGCAGTGTAGAAATGCTTTCTCAATTAATTTCCCATCATGTTAAGGCCATTATCATTGGATGTCATCTAGTGAAATGGAGGTAAAAAAGCCTCCAGTACCTTGGAAAATTCTACTCAGTTAGCACATTATATAATTGCAGATTACAACTGACTATCCTCTTAAAACATTTTACTTTCAAATAAAACTTTCATGATATTGATCAGCAATCAATGGCATCTGAATTTGGGTTTAAAATTATGCATGGAGAATGAAGAGGAAAAGAACACTAGAGTAAGGGGTAGGAGGATTACTTCTCTAAGGAAATTATATTTGAAAATGCCAGGGATATATGGGAGTGGTGGCTGAAGAATCATGGGTGATAGAATGGTAAAGAATATCAGAGACCATGTATTCCAGTTTTCTCCTCTTAGAAAGGAGTAATGTCAGGTACAATAAGGTTAAGTGACTTGCCCAAGGTCACATGGAAAGTAAATAGAACAGCTAGGATTCAAACCAAAGTTCTCTGGTTCATGCTGTATTGTATTTTCTACACTTCCATAAAGATTTCCAAGGAGATATAAAGGGAAAGAAATGTGTGACATAGAAGAGAAATATCTTCTCTTCTATACAATGAACTCCTGGATGGCTGGGGTGAGAAACAGTACTTTAGAATGATGGAGACATATAAAGACAAGCTTTCTTAAAAGCACTTAGCACACTGCCCCCAGCACTTAGCTCAGTACCTGGCACATAGAAGGCAATTAATAAATGTTTATTGATTGGATAAAAGAAATGATTGGGACTTTGGGGGAAGGGAGTTCAAAACACACTTTCAAATACTAATTAAATGGAAACTCTGTGCTATTCAATTCCTGTTAGTCTGGTCACATAAGGAAAAAAAAGAGAAAGAAAAAGAATTCCATTTTACATTAGGGCATCTTTATTTCAGGATGAAGTCAATTGAACAAGCAATTATTACACTGATTCACTATAATACTCCAACTTCATGCCTACTTTTGAAATAAGCTTGCAAATTGGGTGTGAACAAAAAGAATCTCTTTGAATGTAGCTTGGCAAATTGTAGCAATTATGAACAAAGGAATTTTCTTCTTCATGCTATTTTTCCTTTTGTGAAAAATACTCTTAAAAGGGTTAAAATAAAGAAGCCTTAAAAAGACATGAAAATGTGGGTATGAATTTTTTAAAAATTGCCAAACTTTTAGATTTTATAATTTATTATTTAAATAAGAAAAAAAATCACTTTCTTTCCCTTTTATCTCCCCCTTCACAATTGAGAAAGTAAAACAAAATCCTAGTTACAAATATAAATAGTCAAACAAAATTATTCTTTTAACTGTCCCTGTCCGAAAAGGTAAAAGTCTAAATTAGTACTCTGATTCCTTTCAGCTCTTTATCATGAGGTAGGTAGCATATTTCACCATGAACCCTCTGTAATTATGGTTGGTTATTGTAGTGATCAGAGTTCCTAAATCTTCAGCAGTTGTTTCTCTATACAGTATTGTTGTCATTTTATTATTGTACACATTGATTCCCTGGCTATTCTAACTTCATTCTGGTTTGTTTAATACACATCTTCTCAGTTTCCTCTAAAACCATCCCCTTCATCCTTTCTTACAGCATGATATTATTCCATGAAATTTATATATCAGAACTTGTTCAACCATTCTCCAATTGATTGACATTCTTGTGGTTTCCAAATTTTTTTCCACAATAAAAAGAGCTACTAAAATATTTTTTAGACCTTTAGAGTTTTTTGCTTAAAAAACTAATTTTTTTCTTTCTATTCTCATTTTGTATTCTCATTCTTATTAGCCCTTCTTTTCCCTTCCACTTTCTGTCAGTTAAAATATATTTCTGTAGCCAACTGTGTGTGTTTTCTTTCCTCTTTTTTCTTTAATCTCACTTCAGATGAGATTAAATTCCAGTTGTCATCCTTTCTGTCCCACATCTTTGTAATTTTTTTTTGCTTAGACTTCTACTTGCAAACTATTATTATGTGAATAAGGTATTTTCCTCAACTTTATTCTCTCATGTCACTAATGAATTCTACTTCTCTTTCCCTTACATTATTAAAAAATTGAAAGGTAAAAAACATGATCCCAGGCAAAGCAAAAATAAAAATAGGTCTAATTAATAGGGATAATCAGGGAACCTATATTTTGTTGAAAGGCACAGTAAAAATGAAGTCATATAAAATTCTAGCAAATTTCTCTGATAAAGGACTCACTTTTCAAATATTTAGAAAATATAACCGAATCATTTTTTAAAATAAGATCCATTTCCTAACTGATAAATGGTCCAAGATTATAAAAGGTATTTTTTAGAAGAAGAATTGAAAGCTTCATATAGTCATATGCAAAAAAAGCCCTAAAACACTGATGTTTAGTGTGGTATTGTACTGTGGGAAATGATGAGAGGGAAAGGAGGTTTCAGAATTAATATATATATATATATACATATATATATATATATATATATATATATATATGAACTGAAGCAAATTTAGAAGAATAAAGAGGTCATTGTGCACAGTAACAAAAATGTTGTGATGATCAATGGTGAAAGATTTGGCTACCCTGACAATGATCCAAGATGATTCCAAAGTACTCATGATGAAAAAAATGGTCGCCATCTCCAGAGAGAGAAATGATGAATTCTGAGTGCAAATTGAAGAATAACTTTCTCACTTCCCCTTTTCTTGCTTTTGTAAAATAAATGTGGCTAATATGGAAATACGTTTTTTTTTTTAAGATTTCACATGGTTAATTAATATAATATTATTTTCCCTGTCAGTGGGTGACAGAGGAATGGGAAGGAGAGAGAGGATTTAGAACTAAAATAATAAATAAAAGCATGTTCAAAATAAATAAATAATAAATTTAAAACTATCATTTAAAAATGAGTGGGAGGGGTGAAAGGGAGAGATTTGGAACTGAAGTTTATGTTACAAATTGTGTTTTTTTTTGCTTTTTTGGAGGGGGGAGGAGGGCAGTTGGGGTTAAGTGACTTGCCCAAGGTCACACACCTAGTTTTCTGTGTTTTGTCTGAGTTCACGTTTGAAGTCAGGTCCTCCTGACTCCAGGGCCGGTGCCCTACTCACTGTGCCACCTAGCCGCCCTATGTTAAAAATTGTTAAAATTTTATATGTAATTGGGGAATATTTCTCAAAATATTTGAAAGATATTAAAAATAAATTTAAAAGACAATAGATCAATGACTTGAGCATGCAACTAACAAAAACAAAAACTAGAAAAAGAACTAATTAAAATTTCTTATCTAAATGGCAAAATGAAAATCCTGAAAAATCAAAGGATATAACAACATTGGAAGTTAAAATAAATGAATTAATAAAATCAATTAAGAGCTGACTTTATGAAAAAAAATCCAATGAAATAGGTAAACTTATTTTCTTTTAGTTAAAAAAAAGAAGAAAAACAATTTGTCCATCTCAAAAATGAAAATGGTAATGAACGATGAAAATGATTGAAATCTGAGCAATTTTAGGAGCTATTTTACCCAATTATATGCCAATACAATTCACAATGCAATATTTACAAAATTTTAAAAATGCTGACATATATAGAAAAGGAAATAGAAAATTTTAATAACAAAATCTCAGCAAAAAAAAAAGAACAATCCATAAATGAGATCCCTAATTAAAAAAAAAACCCAAGGTCAGGTGACTTTACAAGTGAATTCTACCAAACATTTCAACAATTAATTCCAATATTACATAAATTATTTGGGAAAAATGAGTAAAGAAGGAATCCTATGAAATATTTTCTATTTCACAAATATGGTTTTGATAACTAAACCAGAAACAGTAAAAATCAAAAAAGAAAACTATAGATCAATTTCTCTAATCAATATTGATGCAAAAATAAATCCATTTATGTCATCAGCATTTCTATCTATTACCAACAAAATATAGCAGAAAGAGATAGAAAGAGACATTTCTTTTAAAATAATTCCAGATGGCATAAAATATTTGGGCGTTTACCTCAGCAAGACAAACCAAGGATTTATATGGACACAATTAACAAACATTTTTCATACAAATAAACTCAGACCTAAACAACTGGAAAGTTACTATTTGCCCATGGGTACTTCTAGCCAGTATAATAAAAATGAAAATTCTAACCAAGCTAATTTAGTTATTCAGTGCCATACAAACTACCAAAAGAACTGTAGATCTATAAAAATAGTCACACATTTCTTTTGGAAAATCAAAAGGTCAAGAATATCAATGGAATCAATTAAAAAAATGTGAAGCAAGGAATCCTAGCTATACCAGATTCATCATCAAAACAATGTGATACTGGTTAAGAAACAGAAAGATGGATCAGTGGAATTGAATAGTACCCAATAGACATTATAAGTGCTTACAGTAACCTAATGCTTGATGAATCTGAATTTTGGGGGCAAAAACTCACCATTTATCAAAACTTGCTGAGAAAACTGGAAAGTAATTTGGCAGTAACTAGGCATAGACCAAAATCTCACATTGTAAGGGTTCTAGCATGAGGAAAATTAGGGCAATATAGAAACATTTACCTGTCACATATATCAGGAAAGAATTTATGAGTAAATAAGAGGTCAAGAGGATTATGGGAAGTAAAATGGATAATTTTTATTACATTAAAAAAAACTTTTTCACAAACAAAACCAATACCACAAATATTAAAAGGAAAGCAGGGAACCGGGGGTTGGGGGGGGGTGGAAAATTACAGCAAACTCTCTGATAATGACCTCATTTCCCAAATATATAGAAAAACAAGCAAATTTATAAAAAACACAAGCCATTGACCATTTGATAAATTATTAAAGGATATGAATAGGAAGTTTTTCATATGAAGTAATGAAAGCAATCAATGGTTATATGAAAAAATTCTCTTAATCACTATTAGAGTAATGAAAATTAAAACAACTATGAGGTACTACCTCATATCTATCATATTAACATGACAGAAAAGGAAAATGTCAAATTCTGGAAGTGATATGGAAAAACCGGTTTACTACTGCAATGTTTGTGTAGCTATGTAGAACAGTGGATAGAGCTCTGGAACTAGAATCTGAGAGACTAATATTCCTGCCTGAGACATTTACCAACTGAGGGAACTTTGGACAACTCACTTATCCCAGTTTATCTCAGTTTTCCCATTGGCAAAATGAGCTGGAGAAGGAAATTGTAAACCATACTAGTATCTCTGCTAAGAAAACTCCAAATAGGGTCACAAAATGTCAGATGTGACCAAAAAACAAATGAATATTGTTGGTAGAGTTGTGAACTGGTCTAACCATACTGGAAGAACAGTTTGAAACAGAGAATATTAAGACTGATCCTGTATCATTTTCTTATTAATCATAGTAACAAGTAATTGATTTTGTCCAGAAATTGCTTAAGTCATAGTTCTACTTCTCTGAACTTAATTCAGAGTTCAGCTGTCCTGTAGTGAGTTAAATTTAAAAATCTACCTATTCTTGACCCAAGGAATTTTGGTAACCTGGGAAAACATGAAAAGAAAGGGAATTGGGCCTGATATGTACACCACCAAGGTATCCTTCAAGAATGTGTGGTTTGCTCCTATCACCTCCCCCAATCTGAACTCTCTTTCTGTCAGTCCACCCTGCTGCCCCCTTCGCTTTGTCTCCTCCCCTCCTACTTTTCTGCCAGGTAAGATAGATTTCTATATTAAACTGGTTGTGTATATTCCCTCTTTGAGCCAATACTGATGAGAGTAAAGTCCAAGAAATGTCCATTGCCCACCCTCCCATCTTTCCCTTCACTATAATGAGATGTTTGTTCCTCTCTATGGGAAATAATTTACCCCATTATATATTTACCTTCCTTCTGTACCCAGTGTACTATTCTTTTTCATTCCTTAATTATTTTTTATGTCATTCTCTCCAATTTGCCTTAAACACAAGCCTTTTTTCTATGTATTCCTTCTAGTTCTACTATTGTGGCACAATTTTTAAGAGTTACAAGTATCATCTTAGCTTTTAAATTTTCTTTTCCGTTTGACTACTCGTACTCTTTAAGGAATTGTTTTCTTTAGTGGATTTTTGCATCCCCTTTTCCATTTGGTTAAGCCTACTTTTTAGGTAGTTTTCCAAGCTGTTGACTCTTTTTTTCACAATGTTGTGGCATCACCTTAATTTCTTTTCTCAATTTTTTCTTCTAATTGTCTTACATGATTTTTAAGCTCCTTTTTGAGCTATTCCATTAGTTTTTTTTCCTGGATTCGAGACTACTTCTCATTTTTGTTTGGGGCTTTGTTCATAAGTGTTCTGATATTGTCATCCTCTTCTGAGTTTGTTTCTTGATCTTCTCTGTCACCTCAATAACTTTCTATGATCAGATTTTCTGTTTTTGTTGTTTGCTCATTTTTGGCCTTTTTCCTTTCTTTTAAATTTGAGCTCTGCTCCCAGAGTGGAGAGGGCTCTATCTCAGGCTTCTTTTGCTAGGGGCTGTAGGGACTGACTGTTTACCTGTGCTGTATTGATGTTGCCCTGGGGGGACCCTTGTGTATGGTGGTGTACTGAGGGGGGAGCATTGATGTGGCTGGTATTGCTGGAAGCCATAGGGTTTAGGCAGTTTGCATAGTATGGAATCAGGGTCCTAGTGATAGTATCTGGAGTATGATATGGCCAGTGGAGTGTTTCTGCACTTCCCCAGGGCTAAATTTAAGTATGTGGTGGTCTCATGACCACTAGGATACTTCCTGTACTTTACTGGGTTCCTCCTTTACCAGAATGAGACAGACCTTTCCTTCCAAATTTCTTGGGCTAAAATATTATTTCGCCCAGTCTTTTTACTGGTTCTGCTATTTCAGGATTTGTTTTGGAGTTCTATTTTATGGCTGTTGGGAGGTGATATGGTAGAGATTTACTGCTTACTCCATTGTATTGGTTCTGGAAGTCTGGGTCTCTCCTGTCTCTTTCTGTTCCTGGGATTTGGTGATTAAGGATAAGACAGAAGGACACAAACTCAGCCTAGGCCTATTTGTTCTGAATAGTGAATTTTCACCATAATCCTTAGTAGTTTCTAGTCAATAATTGCCTTAGTAATGTCATCACTTACTTTTTGACTCAGGTAATAATCAAACCTCCCTCATCTTTCTATAGCATTTTAAGACTTACAAAGCCCCTGACTCACAGTATAATACAGGGTAGTATATTTGTGATTATCCTTATTTTACAAGTAAGAAAACTGAGTCTCAGAAAATATACTTGCCAGTACTCCCAGAGCTAGTGTCAGAATTGCCATTACAGAGGCAGCTAGGTGGTGCAGTGAATAAAGCACCGGCCCGGAGTCAGGAGGACCTGAGTTCAGTTTCAGCCTCAAACACTTAACACCCCCACAAAAAAACTATCCGTGTAACCTTGGGCAAGTTACTTAATCCCAATTGCCCTCCAAAAGGCAAAAAAAAAAGAATTGCCATTACAGAACTCAGGTCTTCCAGATCCCAATCTAAAGTTCTTTCTTCTATATCACCTTAACTCTCTCATAGCATTTTAAGATGTATACATGTAGTGGGGGCTTCCTCGACTTGGGTTTTAAAAATCTTACCTAGGACCTCAGCACTCCAAACTTCACAGAATGCCATTCTTATATTTGATGATTTCCATCCT
The DNA here is from genome assembly GCF_028583685.1 of Petaurus breviceps papuanus. Lineage (NCBI taxonomy): Eukaryota > Metazoa > Chordata > Mammalia > Diprotodontia > Petauridae > Petaurus > Petaurus breviceps. The sequence continues at coordinate 18,462,716 of NW_027187348.1, read as the reverse complement.
TCATCCTTTTTTTTTTTTTGCATCATTGCCTTCCAGGTGTCTTCCTTGAGGAAAAAATAAATCTGTTTTGAATTATTTCCTTTTCTCTCTGAGGTATTATTTGTCTTTTTTTTCCAAAAAGACTCTAATTCTATAGCCTTTTCATATTGCCAGCTTATATGCTTTTACATTAATTCTCTTTCCAGTTGTTTCCAACATTTTCCTCATATTTGTTTAATTTAATTTTCTTTACTTCTGAGTCATGATGGAACATGTTTGATGGAACAAAACAATCAAACATGATCAGTGTCTTTTGCTAAACTTTTCTACTACTTGAACCTCATAACCATTTGGTCCCCACTGTTTATTTTAGAGATACCTAATGTGCCCCAGATTCATCATACTACTATACAAACGAAGTTTATATATGTTTAATAATCAATTGAAATTCTGATTCTATAAAAATTGACTTTTATTATAGCATATAACCATCATGACCAAATAAGAAGATAGTAATAACATAACATGCCTCTGTCATTAAGGGAAAACCACTTTACATACCTTTCAGAATGCTGTTGTGCCACTCCTTTTGTATTGGTAAATTTTATTGAGAGTTCTAGTTGTATATTAATGAGTCTTTTCCCTCTCATCCTTTCTCCACCCACTCATTTTTAATCAGAAGGCTCAAAAACAAGTGAAGGGAGAAAAAACCCCACCAGGTAGCAGGTGTTTAACTCTGGATAGAAATAGTACTGTAACTAATTTGACTTCAAAATTATCTTAAAAACTGCTAAACCTTGTGGTAGTTGTAGCAAACAAAGACAAAGCAAGTTTACTATTCTCCATGGTTTAGGGAATGTAGCAGCAAGCATGCCAGTGTCCCCAGGGTGGCTGCCAACCCAGGTTCTTAGATCTGCTTTTCTAAAGGAAAGCAACTCAAAATGGGTTAACAAGCTTAGTTTAATCAATCAAACATATATCGTTTACCTAGTTCAGGGGAAAAAGATCAGCATCCCAAAATTCAGAGTATAGAGACAGAATTATCAAGACAGAGAAACAGATCAAGTAGACAGGCTTCCAAACTGTCAAAACATTACATCAATACCAAATCACAGTTACCAGAGAGGGAAGCATCAACTTCTGGGTTTTCAAAGCCAGGGGACTCTCAACAACTGCTGCCCAGAGTCTCATCTAGTCAAATTATACAACAATTCTCAAAGAGAGCCCCAAAGAAAAGTCTTCCATCAGGGCTTATATAGCCTTCTTCTGGGTAAGAGAATGTAACAAACCTCTCGACCCACTGCCCAATCACAAAATATCTCCTGAAAAACAAGCCTCCCACCACAGACTCCAGGTACACTTCAGCCTAGGGTCAGGGAAGATCTAAAATATTTACATTCCTATAACTGGGAGAAAAGCACCACATTTGGAGTCAGAAAATCTGGATGAAATTAATTGTGTGACTTTGTTAAGTGATTTTACCTTAGTCTCCTCATCTGCAAAATGGGAATAAAAATATTTATGTTGCATTTTCTACAATTTGTTGTGGAGATAAATGAAATAACATACACAAAACTTTGTGACTTTCAAAGCTATCATTAAAAATACATTTTAATCTATTTTTAATCACTTGAGAACAAGGAATGATTATTATTTTGTCCTTGGATCCCCAGCATGTAGTACAGTTCCTTGTACACAATAAACACTTCATACATTTTTGTTTAAAATATTTCCCTTATATCCTTTCTCTGAACCCCCCCCCCCATGCCCTTTTCTATCTGCTTTTGGTCAGTGGTCAGGTCACTGGTTTTTAGATAGACATAAAACAAAGTTTATTTTTCATAGTACACTTGTATATTGATAGAAAAGAAACTCCACATCTTGGAAAAGATTCACCTCTAACACAACTCTCAGTCATGGCAAAATGATGTTAAGAGAAGAGATGTGAGTAGGTCAACATGGATAGACATCTGTAAAATATATCCAGGGGAAAAGGACTTTCTTGGAAAATGACTTTATTCTTGGTCAGTGAGCAGACACTAAAGAATCTTAACATAAAAGAAAAATGTTAAAAGTTATCTGGGTCACATGACTGTCAAAAATAATTGCTTTCTGCATAACCTCATAGCTTAAAACTTTGGAAAAAATGAAATAAGTATCAAATCCATAGTAATTAAAGCTGAATACAAAAGATAAGAAGCTGAGACTCAAAACAGTATTAAAGCCTCATGAAATAGCATAAAAGAACCTAAATATTTAAAGCACCCACTCAATCTAAGTGTACTTAGACCATCCCACACACTAAGTGTAATAGCTAGTACCAGGAAGGCTTACATGCTTGCATTTCAGGCTCTGGCTCTAGAGCCTCTACTCAGTACCAAAACAGTAACAACTCAGTCTAAACTCATCCTTATTGCATAAAAGAGAAAGGACATTGATTTTGCCCAGCCATATTGAGAAACGGGAGTACAACTGTGGCAGGAGTGAGAGTGGGATTGGTGAAAGTCAAGGTAGCTTAAAATGCAATAAAAGAGAAGAGGTCTCTCCACTTAATGGAAGCAAAATTAGAATTCTATTTCAGGTGATTTATTTCCTTATAAAGTTTATTCTGTTCAGGGAATCATCTAGAACTATACTGCACCCTATTTGAAGAAGAATATTTTCCCCAAGTTTAGGCATTTGGACAAAGAAAATATGGGTACCACAGAAATGGAAGAAAGAATCATTAGAAAGTGAGCAAAGAAACCAGATATAAACTACTAGCCTAGACATGTCAGATCACCAAGGGATTTGGGAGCTTGCGCTACCCAATCCTCATCTCCAGCATTCTTTTGTTTGGGTTCACTCCTACGGGGGCCTGGATTTTAATGAAAGTGGTTAGGCACCCTCTTCTGAACTTGCTGACTTGTTAAACCCCTAGTTTAGTATCATTGGGAGATAGTTGTAAGATTTAATTGCATTTATATTCTAAATGACTAATAAAGATTATGCATCATTACATATTTATGTTTCTGTACATATTTTGTCATATATTCACATAAATATTCTATCACAAATGCATACATTATATGCAATTATATTACTATAAAGAATAGTATGTATATGGATAATAGACATGAACATAATAGGAAACCACTGGAAAAAAAACAGAATTCTCAGAGTATAACGCCAAAAGAAAACAGATTTAGGCAAGGAAAGAGAAAAGACAGGGAAGAAAAATGTCCCAATTCATATGTGAATCCAGATGTTGGAGCTGATTTTTGTAGTCCCCTTTTGGCCACCTGCTGATATTATTCAGGTGAATTATTTATCAAAATGAGTATATAATAAAGACATAGCCATCTTGGTTTCCTCAGAGCTTTTTAGCATCATCCTGCTGAATGGTATACAAATTACCTCTATGAACTAGATGAGATTCTTAAGTTCCCAGAATACAGATGACTGCCAGTTGGTTGAAAGTGTATCCAAGAGACATGGCCTGATTTTCCTTTATTTAATTTGGCTCATTTGCTACAACTGAGTCACTAGGGTAGGATTCATGCAACATTGTGCTGACAAAGGCCAAAAAGTCACTGACTAAGTGGTGTCAAGGGGCTATGTTAATACTGTGTTTTCTCCAAGAAGATTTGACTTCTTGGTACTAGCACAAAGCTGGCTTTCAGGACTGGAGCATTCTGTTGAAGGTCCTAGTAACAGTCAATGTTATAACAACAGGAAACTTGACTGGATTCATGTATAAACTTAAAATATTATCAAACTTTAACAGGTATTAAGTAAATGCAGCTCCAGAGAAAAGATGATGGAGTAGAGAAAGTACTCAGCTGAGATCTCTTAAAGTTGCCCTCCAACATCTTTAAAATAACTCTTAAAGTTGAATTCTGAAGGACAGAGCCAACAAAATGTCAGAGTAAGAAATTCTTCCATCCTAACACAACATAGGAGGTAAGAAAGAAAGAGCTGTGACATGGGAGAGGAGGCTGAATGAGAGTCCACATGGATGAAACATTAATGGTGTGACTAGGTAGTGGTAGTTGAAGCAGCAGCAGCTTCAGGTGTTCTCAAATCAGAGAAGGTAAGAGGACCTGGAAAAGAAAGAGATTACAGGGGTCCTGTGTGCTAGTACTGGATACAGGGCCAGAAGCTTTTGGCAACACCATTACCTGTAGCCATGTCTGGGTCAAGAGCTCAAGAGCAGGAAGGAACATTTTCAGGCAAGAGGAAGTAGAAACTCCAAGTGATAGGAGCACTTCAGGCCCCAGTGGCTCAGAGGCCCTTCTTGGGTAAGGACAAGAATGCAGACCAGGAGAACTATTACCACATCTCTCCCCAGATCAACAAAAAACTTTAAAATTCCTAGAAATAGCTCTGAAAATATCAGTGATAAAAATCATGAAGCTTGAGACAGGGATCCTCCCCATTCCATGCAAGGAATAGAGGCCACGTTAACTTAAGTTTCTAGATTAAGCAGCAGTGTAAGAAAAAAAAAAGAGCAAACAGCAATACGAAAAAATAGCCTGATCATATAAAACTACAATGATGAAAGGGAAGATCGAGACACAAACTCAGAAGAAGACAATGAAATCAAAACAACTATAAGTAAAGCCTCAAAAGAAAAAAAAATGTAAATTGGACAAAGTCCAACAAGAAGTCCTGGAAGAGATGAACAATGATTTTCAAAATCAAATAAGCGGGTAATAGAAAAAAATAGGTAGGCCATGGAGGAGCTCAAGAAGGATTTTGAAAATCAAGTAAGAGAAGTGGAGGAAAAATTGGGAAGGAAAGGAGAGTGATTCAAGAAATTCATGAAAAGTGAGTCAACAGCCTGCTAAAGGAGACCCAAAAATACACTGAAGAAAATAACACTTAAAAAATAGACTAACTCAAATGGCAAAAGAGCTAATGAGGAGAAGAATGCTTTAAAACGCTGAATTTTCCAGATGGAAAAGGAATTTCAAAAAGTCACGGAAGAGAGTGACTCCTTCAAAATTAGATTGGAGCGATTGGAAGCTAATGACTTTCTGAGAAACCAAAATACTATAAAAAGGGCAGCTAGATGGCACAGTGAATAGAGCACTGGCTCATATAATAGAGTCAGGAGGACTTGAGTTCAAATCCTGCCTCAGACATTTAACACAAAAACTAGCCATGTGACCTTGGAAAAGTCACTTAACCCCAATTGCCCCCCCAAAAAAGCAAAAAAAAAAAAACCCATACTATAAAATGGATCCAAACAAATGAAAAAATACAAGGCAATGTGAAATATCTCATTGGAAAAACCACTGACTTGAAAAATAGATCCAGGAGAGATAACTTTAAAATGACTGGACTACCTGAAAGCCACGATCAAAAAAAGAACCTAGAAATCATCCTTCAAGAATTCTCAAGGAAAATCGCCCTGATATTCTAGAACCAGAGGACAAAATAGAAACTGAAAGATTTCACCAATCACCTCCTGAAAAAGATCCCCAAAAGAAAACTCCTAGGAATATTATAGCCAAATACCAGAGTTCCCAGGTCAAGGAGAAAATACTGCAAACAGTCAGGAAGAAACATTTTAAATATTGTGGAAGCAAAATCAAGGATAACACAACACCTAGAAGCTTCTACATTAAGGGATTGAAGGGCTTGGAATATGTTATTCCAGAGGTCAAAGGAGCTAGGACTAAAACCAAGAATCACCTATCCAGTAAAACTGAGTATAATGCTACAGGGAAAAATATGGTCAATCAGTGAAATAGAGGACTTTCAAGCATTCTTGATGAAAAAAACCTGAGCTGAACAGAAAATTTGACTTTTAAATAGAAGACACAAGAGAAGCATGAGAATATAAACAGGAAAAAGAAATCATAAGGACCTGATTAAAGTTGAACTATTAACATTCCTACATGGAAAAATGATAATTGTAACTCATGAGACTTTTCTCAGTATAAGGATAGCTGCAGGGAATTAGGGTAAATTATCTCATATATAAGAGGCAATAGAGGGGAAGAGCAGGAAGGTAAAAGGGAATGGGACAACCTCATTCTCATTGAATTTGGCCTAAGGAGGGAATAACATACAAACTCAATTGGGTATCTTACCCTACAGGATAATAGGGGTGTAGAGGATAAGAGGGTGGAGGATAGAAGGGAGGGCAGATTGGGGGAGAGGGTAGTTAGAAGCAAACATTTTTGAAAATGGAAAGGGTCAAAGGAGAAAATAGAGTAAGTCGGGGAGGACAGGATAGGATGGAGGGAAATATAGTTAGTCTTTCACAATATAACTACTATGGAAATGATTTGAGTAACTACACATGTACAACCTATATTGAAGTGCTTATCTTCCCACTAGGGGTGGGTGGTAAGAAGGGAAAAAAGTCTCGAACTCAAAGTTTTAAAAACAAATGTTTAAAAAAAAATTTTTTCCCATGCAACTGGGAAATAAAATATACAGGTACTGGGGTATAAGGACCCATCTTGCCCTGCTAGAAAGTTAGGGGCATGAATGGGGAGGATATAAGAGAGAACAGACTGGGGGAAGGGGTATTCAGTTGGCTTGCCATTTTGGGGTGGGTGTAGGGGAAAGACGGGGAGAGAAAAATTGTAACTCAAAATCTTGTGGAAATGAATGTTGAAAACTAAAAATAATTTAAAAAGAAAAATAGGTAAAAGAATGAAACCAAATTGAGAAAATTATGAAAAACAATTAGTAGCTTGGTAAAAGAATCACAAAAATACAAAAAAAATAACATCTTGGAAATAGAATTGACCAAATGGGGGAAAAAATTAAAAATTTCTAAAACTGAAAATAACTACTTAAAAAAGAGAATTTGTCAAAAAAGGGAAAAAGCACAAATATTCACTGAAAAAATAATTTTAATTCTACCTTTTCCCAGAAATGTTTGATTTTATTATTTTATGATCTTTATTCCCTAATTTTTGTTTTCTCAAAAGTCCTCACAATTCCATTTATAAATATTCACTTTAAATTTAATACTCCCCCCCACAATTACATATTAAAATTTCCAGTATTCCCTTCTTAACTTTTGAATTTCAAATTCTCTTCCCTTTCACATTACTCCCCCCCCACCAATGGAGAAGGCAAGCAATTTGATATAGGTTGTACATGCACAGTTATGCCAAATATATTTCCATGTTAGTCATGTTGTAAAATTAAAAAAAAGATAAAAAAAACACAAGAAAAATAAAGTTTGCTTCCATATGTTTTCAGACTCTATCAGTTCTCTGGAGATTGATAGCACTTTTTAACCACTTCTCAGAACTTTCTTTGATCCAAATACCAGTAGCTCAAAGTAGACTGAGCTAATAGAATGAATAATGACAACGCTATCTAAATTAATTTACTTATGCAGTGCTATGCCAATGAAACTGCCAAAAAATTATACAGTTGGAAAGAATAATAACAAAATTCATCTGGAAGAACAAAAGGTCCAGAACACCAAGGGAATTATTAAAAAGAAATGTTGAGGAAGGTGACCTAGCTGTACCAGATCTAAAATTGAATTGTAAAGAAGCAATCATCAAAACCACTTGATATTGACTAAGAAATGAAGTGGTCGATCAGTGGAATTGATTGGGTACACAAGACACAGTAGTAAATGACTATAGTAATCTACAGCTTAATAAATCCAAAGATTCCTGTTTCTGGAATAAGAACTCACTATTTGAAAAAAACTACAGGGAAAACTGGAAATTAGTATGGCAGAAAATAGGCATAGACAAACATCTTACATCATATAACAAGATAAAGTCAAAATGGGTATATGATTTAGACATAAAGGGTGATACCATAACCAAATTAGGAGAGCAAAGAATAGTTTACTTGTCAGATCTATGCAGAAGGGAAGAATTTACGACCAAACAAGATACTGAGAGCAATAAGAAATGCAAAATGGATAATTTCTTTTTACATTAAATTAAAAAGTTTTTGCACAAACAAAGCCAATATTAGAAGGAAAGCAGAAAGTTGGGAAAGAATTTTTACAGCCAGGATCTTTGATAAACACCTCATTTCTAAAATATATAGAGACCTAATTCAAATTTATAAGAAGCCAAGTCATTCCCCAATTGAAAAATGGTCAAAAGTTATGATCAGGCAGTTTTCAGATGAAGGAATTAACACTATCTACAGTCATATGCAAAAATACTCTATATCATTATTGATTAGAGAAATTCACATTAAAATACCTCTGAAAGACCACCTCCTATCTATCATATTGGTTAATATTAAAAAAAGGAAAATGATAAATGTTGGAGAGGAGGTGAGAATGCTCGAACACTAATGCATGCATTCTTGGTGGATTTATGAACTGATCCACCAATTCTGCAGAGCAATCTGAAACCATGCCCTAAGGGCAACCAAACTGTGCACATCCTTTGATACAGCAATAATACTACTAGGTCTGAATCCCAAAGATATCTCCAAACAGGAAAAAAAAGAAAAGGAACCACATGTATAATATTATTTAGAGCAGCTCTTTTTGTGATAGCAGATAATTGGAAATTGAGGGGATATCCATCTATTGGGGGATGGCTAGACAAGTTGTGGTATATGAATGTAATGGGGTACTACTTTGCTATAAGAAATGATGAGCAGCAGATTTCAGAAAAAAAATGGAAAAGACTTGTAAGAAAAGATGCAAAATGAAATGAGCAGAACAAGGAATACATTATATATAGTAGCAGCAACATTGTGTGATGACCAGCTTTGATAGACTTAGCTCTTCTCAACAATGCAATGATTTAGAGAATTCCAAAAGACTTCTGATGAAAAATGCTGTCCACATCCAAAGAAAGAACTATGGGGTCTGAATGCAGATTGAAGCATACTATTTTCTATTTGTTTGATTTTTCTTTCTTGAGTTTTTCGATTTTGTTCTTATTCTTCTTTCATGGCATGACTAATATGGAAATATATTTAGCATTATTGTGCATGTATAGCCTTGTATCAGCAATGCAATATTCACAATGCCTATGGAAATTACAGATATGCTGATGTAACTATCCCTCACAAAATATATCAGGCTTGCTATATGGGGGAATAAGCTGGAACATTTATTAAAATACCAAAAGACTGAGTCCGAAAACCAGAAAGTCAAAGCCATCAGAGTAGTTATGAAGTTGGCACAGGCAGATATAGTAGAAAGCACCCACATTCTCAAGCCTTTAAAACAAAACAGGCTACCTCAGTCAAAGGTCCTCCTCTCCCCACTCACAGCAACCACCCAGTGTCCAGGAAGCCTGCTCCCAGCTGCTCCAGCCCCTGGCAGTCCTCAGCAGGAGTCCTTAGCAGAAATTCTGGCTGTCTCAAAAAGGGGTTCGCGCCTCTGCTGCCTGCATTGGGACCTGGGGATGCTAGGGTGCTTGCTGCTACAAAATGGAGTCACAAACAGGATCTGCAGAGTAAAAGGAAAGTATGGAGCTGGGATAATTGTTTGTTTCCCAGTTGTGGTAGCTGTGGTTCTGTGGAGCCATGGACCAGGAGAGAAGAATGGCCTGCATGCAGACTTCGCTGAGCTGAGAGCAGGAATGGTGAGCTGTCTGCATCGGGACCTGGGCAGAAGACAGGAGCGGCTGCAGCCTGTAGGAGGAGAAGGAACCCAGGAGTTCAGAATTCAGCTATAGGAAAAGATAAGAACTGAGTAGCAAAGCAGGAGCACTGAATGTTTTTCCTTGCTGTATTCCATAGTTTGGGACCCAGGGGGAGGATGGACTTGTGACTATGGTGAGTGGGATGAAGTGCCTTCCACCCCCAAGGACCCCACCTTGTTTGTTTTGTTGCTCAGCCCCCTCTCTGTACTTGTAAGTGGGAGCTGGAGGTGTGTGAGGGGAGGGACACCCCCCCCTCTGCCCAGGAGAACTTTATTTGGACTCTTGTTTTGAACTGAGGTGGTAATGCAATGTACTTTGTGTTTGTTTAAGGCCCAGTGGTCACTTTGGTAACTTTAGTTCAGTATCTTGAAAATGTGACCTAAGAGATTGTTTAGTGCTAATTCAAAAATAAATTGACTATGCTGTGGGCATGAAAGATCTTGGGGCCAAATGTAATGGAAATGTAAATTTTTAAGATCTTCCCTGCCCCTAGGCTAAAGTGCATCTGGAGCCTGGGGTGAGAGGCTTGTTTTTCAGTAGATACTTTTTCATTGGCCAGTGGGTCCAGAAGGTTGTTACATTCTCTGAGCCAGGAGCAGGCTATATAAACCCTGATTTGAGGCTTTGTTTTGGGGCTCATTTTGAGAAGTGTTCTGTGATTTCATCAGATGAGACTCTGGGAAGCCGTTGCTGAGAGCCCCCTGGCTTTGAAAAACCCAGATGTTGATTTTGTATGGATGTAATGGTTGGACAATTTGAAACTTGTCTACTTATCTGTTTCTCTGTCTTGATAATTCTGTCTGTATACTCTGAAGTTGAGGATGCTGACATTTTCCCCCTGAACTAGGTAAATGATACATATTTGACTGATTAACGTAAGCTTGTTAACCCATTTTGAGTTGCTTTCCTTTATCAAAGCAGATCCAAGAACCTGTCTTGGCAGCAACCCTGAGGACACTTGGGGTGCTTGCTGCTACAAGCCTATATCACTTTGCTTGGTGTCGTGGGGAGGGGGAGGAAGAAAAAAAATTTGGAATTCATAATCTTATAAAAGTGAATATTGAAAGCTAAACTAAAATTAAATTAAATTTAAAAAATTTAAAAAAAGTATTGACTTGGATCATTGTATTGCTGGGAATAGCTAAGTCATTCACAGTTGATCATACAGTATTGTTGCTGTAGGTTCTCCTGGTTCTGCTCATTTTACTTTACTTCATGTAAATCTTTCCAGGCTTTTCTGAGAGCATCACAATCATATACAGCGACTTGTTCAGTCATTCTCAAATTGATGGACATCTCAATTTACAGTTCTTTGCCACCACTAAAAAAGATAATATAAATGTTTTTGTACACACGGGACCTTTTCCTCTGTTTTTAATTTTTTTGGATGCAAATCTATCAGTGGTATCATGTTTGGTCAAAGAATATGCATAATTTTATAGCCCTTTGTGAATAGTTCCAAATTGCTCTCCAGAATGGGTGATTCAGTATACAATTTCACCAACAGGTATTAATATCACCCTTCCAGCACTTGTCATTTTCCTTTTCTTTCATATTAGCTAATCTAATATGTATACAGCATACTTATTCAGTTTTTTAGGTGCTATTTTCAGTATTTTGTTGTGCTTCCTTTACCAAGCTGTTGACATGTTCATAGTTTTCTTCCATCATTCTCATTTATTTTCTTATTCTATCCTACATCTTTCTTATTTTATTTGTAAAATCCTTTTTGAGTTCTTCTTTGTGACTATGGATGTATCACTTTTGGCTTTATGGTCTTTTGAGTTTGGATTTTGATCTTCCCTGTCACCATAGTGAATTTCTATAGTCAGGATCTTTTTCTTCTGTTTGCTACTTTCCCCAAGTTTATTTATTGACTTTAAGCTCTATGCTAAAGTGGGGTTCAACTTTCAGAGTGGAGGGGACACTGTCTCAAGCTTTAAGGTTTTTGTGGAGCTATTTTCAGAGCTAGTTCTGGGGGTCTGTTAGTTTTAAGTTCTTGCAAGGTAATATGATTTAGGGAGTTGTGCTTTTACTACTCTCCTCTCTTATGCTCTGGTCTATGAGCAACCACAAGAACTCTTTCCATCATGGAAATGTGACTAGGGTCCCAGGTCCCCTGTGGTTGCAAGCTCTGCTGTGCTAGTGCTCCTTACCCTGGGACTGTAACCTAAGACTGTGATGAAGATCCTAATTTTGGAAATGAAATAGAATCCTGCCCCCTGTGCCAGCAAAGGTAATCCTGTAATCTACTTGTTATCAATTGTCTGACCTTTTTATTGTCTATGGGCTGAGTGGTCTGAATATTGTCTTGGTTGCCACTGATGCAGGCACCCTTAAGACCTACTGAAGGTTTACTTGAGTGCAGCCTGCACTAGACTGTGCTCCACTCTCATTCCAGTGCTGCAGATCTTTCCGGGCAACCTGCTAATTTGTCTTAGGCTGGAAAATTATTTTGCCCTATCCTTTTCTTATTAAATTATTTATTTTTAGTTTTCAACATTCACTTCCATAAGTTTTAATTTTTCTCTCCCTCCCTCCTTTCCCTCTCCTTCCCTAAGACAACTTGTAATTTGATATGGCCTCTACACATACATTTCTATTAATACATTTTCACATTAGTCATGTTGCATAGAAGAATTATAACAAAGGGGAAAAATCATGAGAAATTAAAAAAATAAGACAAAACAAAAAAGAAAATAGTCTACTTCATTTTGCATTCCAACTCCATAGTCCTTTCTCTGGATGAAGCTGCATTTTCCATCATGTGTCCTTTGGAATTATTTTAGTTCCTTGCATTACTGCAAAGGGCTAATTCTATCAAAATCAGTCCTCATACACTGTGGCTGTTACTGTGCACAATGTTCTCCTTGTTATGCTCCCCTCACTCAGTATCAGTTTGAGTAAGTCTTTCCAGGTTTCTCTGAAGTCTGCCTGTTCATAATTTCTCATAGTACAATAGTATTCCATTACATTCATATACTACAACTTGTTTAGCCATTCCCTAATTGATGGGCATCCCCTCAATTTCCAGTTCTTGTTCACCACAAAAAGAGCTGCTACAAATATTTTTGTATATGTGGGTTCTTTTCCCATTTTTATGATCTTTTTGTACCCCTTCTTTTTGTGGGTTCTGCTACCCCAGGATTTGTTTTGAGTCTTTATTTAAAAGTTTTTGGAGGGGATTGGGGAAAGAGTTCAGGTCTTTTTAAAATAATCTTCAAAATGATTACTTAAAAATTGGAATTGGGCAAGTGGAAGTTAATTACTGTATAGGATATCAAGAAACAAAGTAAAAGGGGTGGCTAGGTGGTGCAGTGAGTAGAGTGCTGGCCCTGGAATCAGGAGGATCTGAGTTTGGATCCAGCGTCAGACATTTAACACAAAAAAGATAGCTGTGTGACCTTGGGCAAGTTACTTAACCACAATTGCCCTCCCAAAAGCAAAAGAAAGAAAGAAAGGAAGGAAGGAAGAAAGAAAGAAAGAAAGAAAGAAAGAAAGAAAGAAAGAAAGAAAGAAGGAAAGAAAGGAGGAAAGAAAGAAAAAGAAAGAAAGAAAGAAAGAAAGAAAGAAAGAAAGAAAGAAAGAAAGAAAGAAAGAAAGAAAGAAAGGAAAAGGTATAAAAAAAGAATATAAAGTAAAATTTCTCATTGGGTAAAAAACAGTTCCAGAAACTAAATAATGAGAAGATAATTTAAGGATCAATGGACTACCTGAAAACGATCGTCAAAGGAAGACTATAAACATTATATTTCAATATATTAGCAAGGAAAAATGCCCTTCTATCTTATAAACATTATTTGTGTGGGGTTTTTTTGTTATTGATATGGCCAATTATAAAGACAATTTTCCTTCTTTTCCCATTCACTTTTAACTTTTTTTTTAATTTTATTTTCCCCCCAGTTACATGGAAAAATGTATTTAAGTTTTTGAACTTTGAGTTCCAATTTCTCTCCCTTCCTTCCTCCCCATTCCCCCCTCATTGAGAAGCCAAATAGTTTAATATAGGTTATACATGTATAGTGATGGAAAACACTTCCACAGAAAAATAAAGAAAGCAAATAAACAAAAAAAATGTATGTGTCAATCTGCATTCAGATGCCATGATTTCATTGTCTGGGAGTGCATAACATTTTGCATCATAAGTCCTTCAGAAATGTCTTTTAAGAAATTTGTTACTGTAAATGAAATATATTAACTTGCATCTTAGAAAACTTTGTATTTAATTGTAAAAACTAAAAATCCTTATGCAATAAGAGAAAATCTCATAACCTGATGCTATTAAAATGTCAGAAAGAGTTCATGTGAAAAAGTATGGGGAAATTCAAAAATTCCTTTATCAAATGTTACTGCTTCCAAAAGAATTTCTGAAATTAGTAATGACCAGTTTCAGTAATTTATTACCATACTGAAAGGCATCTTAAAGTTTGCAATTCAGTTAAATGAAACAATTGATCTTTCTAACATGGCACAATTGTTACTTTATGTAAGATATGTTTATGAAGGAAGGAATTATTGTATTGTCACCCTTTAGAAGAGCAAACAAGAGGGAAAGATATACATACCTTAAAGTGGATGATTTTTTTTTTCACAAATGAACACTTACAGTGGAAGAAGTTGCATTGGAGTAGGTATAGACAATGCTGGAGTAATGACAGGCAAGCAAGTTGCATTTATGGCAAATGTTAAAGCTGGTGGCAATGAACATACCACTTTTACTCACTGTATGATCCACCAGGAGGCACTCATAGCCAAAAAATAAATCACAAGTTAGACGTACTTCATGATACTATCAAAATAATTAACTTCATTAGAAGCCATGCCCTTAACAGTTGTCTATTTTCAAATCTTTGGAAATATATTAACTCTCATTACAAAAGCTTACAAGATTTAAAAGTAAGGTGGCTCTCCAGAGGATGAACTTTAAACAGACTATTGAAATTGAAAGATGAAGTTGTTATACTTCTGACTGAGCAGAAATCTGATTTTGCTAATTTTTTCATAATGACTTATGGCTTTCAAATGTGTGTTATTTGTCAGATATTTTTGAAAAAACTCAATGATGTAAACATGTTGCTTTAAGGGGAAAAAGGTAGCATATTATATATATATATATATATATATATATACACATATATATAATATAAAATTGAACGTTTTACTAAAAAGTTAACATATGGAAGAATAAGGTGGGAAATGGTTATTTAGAAATGTTTACAGTTGCAGAAAATTTTATAATTGAAGATAACCTTCCAAAAATTTTTTTTGCAAGAGTTATAACTGATCATCTGAAGTGCCTGGAGACATAGTTTCAAAAATAGCTCCCTTCAAATTTTCATTTAAAAAAACTAGCTTGGGTTCATAAACCATACTCAATTGAAATTTAAAAAAATCCTCAGTAATCCCCCATTAAAAGTTCAAGAAGAATTTATCAAGTTAGGGGGAAGAATAAAGATGCTTGAGGTCTCCCCCAAACTCCTTCAAATGCCTGTAGAAATGACTCTAACCAAATTGTAGATTTGCAGAACCCACAAAATGACAGAGTAAGGCAAATCTTTAGCCAAGGACAGCCTGGAAGGTTGACATGAAGTGTATATTGCAGTTGACTGGGTCCAGAGTGTAGCTTGGCATGGGTTATGCTGGCACAGACAAAGCTGGAGCAGGCCTCAGGGAACTGAATCACTGGCAGTTGTGGCAGTTTCCAAATTTTTTAACCCACAAATGCAAAAGACAATGTAGAAGGTCAGTGGAAAAACTGTGGGACCTGTGTGATCTGGATGGGGTACAGCCTCAACTATGGTGCAAAAGAAGTAGTTGTAGCAGTGGTAGCTGTAGCAGTAGTGACTTCTTCAGGAGCTCTGGACCCACAGATGATGAGGGGTCCAGCAAATGATACAAAACCCCTGAAGCCTGGGAACCCCCCCCACACCCCATAGAATGGAATCAGAGTCCTACCTTGACAAAGAGTTTGAAAGTCAAGTATTTGACTGAGAAGATGAGCAAGCAGCATTAAAAAACTCAGACTATAGAAACTTACTCTGGTGATTAAGAAGATTAAAAGATACAATCTGAATACAACAAAGTCAAAACTCTTACATCAAAAGCCTCCAAGAAAAATATGAATTGTTCTCAGGCCATGGAGAAACTCAGAAAGGATTTTGAAAACCAAGTTCGAGAAGTAGAGGAAAAATTGGGAAGAGAAATGAGATTGATGCAAGAAAATATTGAAAAGCAAGTCTTTAGCCTTGCTAAAGGAGACCTCCAAAAATACTGAAGAAAATAACACCTTAAAAAATAGACCAACCAAAATGGCAAAATTGGTCCAAAAAAGTCAAGGAGGAGAAAAATGCCTTAAAAATCATCATTGGTCAAATGGAAAAGGAGGTCTAAAAGCTCACTGAAAAAAAATATTTGCTTAAAAATTAGAATGGAGCAAATGAAAGCTAACAACTTTATGAGAAATCAAGAAATTATAAAACAAGAACCAAAAGAAAGAAAAAATGGAAAACAATGTGAAATATCTCATTGGATAAAACACTGACTTAGAAAATAGATCCAGGAGATATAACTTAAAAAGTTTTATACTACCTGAAAGCCACGATTAAAAAAAAAAGAACTCAGACATCATCTTTCAAGAAATTATTGGGCAGAGTAAAAGCAGGAACATGAGGAATAAAAGAAAGAACTTAATTCAGCTTATTCCAAACCACCTCCAATACCTGTAAGAAATGATTCTAGGGGCAGCTAGGTGGTGCAGTGAATAGAGCACTGGTCCTGGAGTCAGGAGAACCTGAGTTCAAATCCAGTCTCAGACACTTGACACAATTACTAGCCCTGTGATTTTGGGCAAGTCACTTAACCCCAATTGCACTCCAAAAAACAACAAAAAAAGTTACTCTAAACAAATTTTAGTGCTACAGAATCAACAAAATGACAAAGTGAAATATATCTCCAGGTGACAACAGTCTGGCAGGCCAACAGGAAGGGTCTAACGCACTACGATGGGGGACAGGTGCAGTCCTGAATGCGCCATGCCAGCCCAGACCAGTGCTACAGGCCAGCCAGAGCAGACCTCAGGGGACTGATTCACTAGCAATTGTGGCAGTTTCCAGACATCTAAACCCATAAATGTCAAAGAGAAAGTAAAAGGTCAATGGGCAAACTTTTGGACCTGGGTAAGAGAAGAGCGCAGTCTGGTCTCTGCCCCTGGGGCAGTAGAGGTTGAGGCAGCTGCAACTGCTGCAGCTCCTGCAGTGGTGTCTATTTCTTGAGTTCCAGGCCCAAAGACAGTGGGGGGATCAAATGTCTGACCAGAGCATAATTGCAGGAATCACTTTGATGGCTGGCACTGAGCCAGGATTCCCTTGCTTTGCACTGATTGGATCTGGGTCACAGTCTTGAGTATTATGCAAACACAATCAAGATAACACAAAATCTAGCAGCTTCTATATTAAGGGATTGAAGGGCACGAAATATGATATTCTGGAGGTCAAAGGAGCCAGGATTAAAACCAAGAAATCACCTACCCAGCAAAACTGATATTCAAAAAAAAAAAAATAGAGGACTTTCAAGCATTCTTGATGAAAAGACCAGAACTGAACAGAAAATTTGACTTTCAAGTACAAGAAGCAAGAGAAGCATGAAAAGGTAAGCAGGAAAGAGAAATCATACAGAACATATTAAAGTTGAATTGTTTACATTCTTACATGGAAAGATAATATTTGTAACTCATGAAACTTTTCTCAGTATTAAGATAGTTGAAGGGAATATATCTCTATCTATGTTTGTGTGTATGTATATATATATATATATATATATACATACATAGACAGAGGGCACAGGGTGAATTGAATATAAAAGGATGATATCTTAAAATAAAGTTAATAGGTGAGAGAGGAATATATTGGGAGAAGAAGAAAGGGAGAGATAGAATGGGGTAAATTATCTCACATAAAAGAGGCAAGAGAAAGCTGTTACAATGGAGTGGAAGAACAGGAAAGTGAAAAGGAATGAGTCAACCTCACTCTCATTGGACTTGGCTTAAAAAGGGAATAACATACACACTCAGTTGAGTATCTTACCCTACAGGAGAGTAGGTGGGAAGGAGATAAGAGGAGGTAATGATGGAAGGGAGAGCAGATTGGGGAAGAGAGCAGTCAGAAGCAAACAGTTTTGAAGAGGGACAGGGTCAAAGGAGAAAATAGAATAAATGGGGGCAAATGGAATAGGATGGTGGGAAATATAGTTTCTCTTTCAATATGACTACTTTGGAAATGTTTTGCCTAAATACACATGTATAACCTATATTGAACTGCCTTTCTTCCCAATAGGACTGGGTGAGGAGGGAGGAAAGGAGAGAATCTGAAACTCAAAGTTTTAAAAACAAATGTTTAAAAAATGTTTTTACCTGCAACCAGGAAATAAGATATACAGGCAATGGAGTATAGATATCCATCTTGCTCTACAAGAAAGTAAGGGTTAATGGGGTAAGGGGGGAGATGGGGGATATAAGAGAGGACAAACTGGGCGAATGTGTATTTGGCATGCTTGCCATCTTGGTGTGACTGTAGGGGAGAGATAGGGTGAGAATTTTTAACTCAAAATCCTGTGGAAATGATTGTTGATAACTAAAAATAAATTTAAAAAAATTAAAAATATCAAGGAAAATTGCCCTGACATTCTAGAAGCAGAGGGGAAAATCGAAATTGAAAGAATCCACTGATCACCTCTTGAAAGAGATCCCCCCCCCAAAAAAAAAACTCCTAAAAGTACTGTAAACAAATTCCAGAGTTCCCAGGTCAAGGACAAAATATTATAAGCAGTCAGAAAGACACAATTAAAGAATTGTGAGAATACAATCAGGATAACACATGATCTAGCAGATTCTACATTAAGAGATTGAAGGGATTGGGATGTGATATTCCAGAGGTTAAATGAGCTAGGATTAAAAGCTGAATTGCTTGTCTTCTCAATGAGGGTCGGTGGGGAAGAAAGAAGGGAGAGAATATAGATCTAGAAGTTTTAAAAACAAACATTAAAAAACATTGTTTTTACATGCAACTGGGAAATAAGACATACAGGCAATTATGTAGAGGAATCTTTCTTGCCATAGAAGAAAATAAGTGGGGAGGGGATAAAAGGTTGATGTGATAGAAGAGTGGGCAGACTGGGGAAAGAGGTAATCAGAATGCATGCCATCTCAAGATGGCATAGAGGGGGAGAGATTGGGATAAAATTTGGAACTTAAAATCCTGTGGAAACTAATGTTGAAAAGCAAAATAAATAAATAAAAGTGAAAAAAAAATTAAAAAAAGAATTTGCCAAGTTATCAAGTGACACAGGTTTAAAACTTGAGTTTCCTAAAAAATCATTAAATCAATTTTGACTTGATATTAGGAAAGAATTTCCAACCATTTCTGAAATGACACTAAACACTTTTCCATTTTGTACTGTACATTTATGTGAAGTGACATTCCAAGCATTGAAATCATAAATCACAATATCAATCAACTCTGAAAAATGTTGAACATGCTCCATGTCTTGCATTGTCAAATATTCCACTAAGATTTAATTCTTTATGTAAAAATAAATAAGCACAGAGGCATGTCAGGAAATCTAAGTTAAGAAAATGCGGAAACATTTCATTGTTAACAGAAATCCTCTATAGCCTTGGGAACCAGCTAGATTGGGGTTTGATTCCATTTCTTTGATACCAACTTTTATTATTGACTTGGCAGAATGTAAACTTCCTGAGGGCAGAGTCAAGATGGCTAAGTAGAAACAGGACTTCCACATGGCTCTGGCTTCTACTTCTACCAATTCATGTAAAAAATGACTCTAGACAAACTTTGTAGCTACAAAATCCACAAAATGACATAGAGATGCTAACCTGCTGCTGAAGACAGCCCAGCAGGATGACAGGAAGGGGCCAGTCCAGCACTATGGGAGTCGAGCCCAGCCCTGCCAAGCCAAAGGTTTTAGTTTCAGTGTGGCCGCAACCAGCCACTGGCTGGAGGGACTTCAGATGACCAGCAGCTGTGGTGGTTTCCAGAATTATCAACCCATAGATGCCAAAGACAAAGTGAGTGGTCATTGTAGACTTTGCAGGAACAGGAAGATTGGGAGAACAATCCGGCCTTTGCCCCTGGGGTGAGAAGCAGCTGAGGTTCCATGGCTGTGCAGCCACCCGCCATGTGGCTGGCTCAGAGCTCCTGGTCTGCAGATTGTAGGGGGACCAAACAACCTGAATTGAGGGGTAATTACTCTTGCTTTAAGCTGCTGCGATCTAGATCCCTTTCCTGGGTGGAGGTCCTGAGGTGCATGAACAGTTTACCAGAGCATATGGAGGATTCAGAGAAGGCACCCAACTAATATCTCTGGCAGCTGTGAAAACCCAAATGTTTGGAATAAAGCTCCCCTTTCTGGTAGCAGAGTTATACTGTGACAAAAGGCTCAAAAGTCAAGTAATTGAGTGGAAACATGAGCCAGCAAAGTAAGCAAAGCAAACAGAGAAACCATACATTAGACTCCTATTTTGGGGAGAAAAAGAATCAAAAAATGAAACAGGAGGAAAACAGTGAAGTCAGAACTCCTGCACCAAAAGCTTCCAACAAAAATACAAGCTGGTTCCATGACATAGAGAAGCTTAAAAAGGATTTTGAAATCAAATAAGAGAATTGGAGGAAAAATTGGGAATGGAAATGAGAACAATGCAAGAAAATTGTGAAATGACAGTCAACAACCTGACTAAAGAAAATAAGACTTTAAATAATAGACTAACTCAGATGGCAAAAGAGGCTGAAAAATGCAATGAGGAGAAGAATGCCTTAAAAAGCCGTATTTGCCAGATGAAACAAGAATCTCAGAATCATTCCTTCAGAATTAGATTGGAACAAATGGAAGCTAGTGAGTTTATGAGAAATCAAGATACTCTGAAACAGATCCAAACAAATTTAAAAAAAAAATAGAAGGCAATGTGAAATATCTCATTGGTAAAATCACTGACCTGGAAAATAGATCCAGGAGAGATAATTTAAAAATCATTGGACTACCTGAAAGCCAAGATCAAAAAAAGAACCTAAGAAATCATCCTTCAAGTAATTCTCAAGAAAAATTGCCCTGATGTTTTAGAACCAATGTCAAAATAGAAGTTGAAAGAATCCACTGATCACCTCCTGAAAACGATCCCATAAAGAAAATTCCTAGAAATATTTAAGACAGGTTCTGGAGTTACCAGATCAAGGAGAAAATAATTACAAGAACACAGGAAGAAACAATTTGAATATTGTGGAAACACAATCAGGATAACACAGGATATGGCAGCTTCTACACTGAGGGATGGAAGGGGTTGGAATATGATATTCCGGAGGGCAAGGGATCTGGGATTAAAACCAAGAATCACCTACCCAGCAAAACTTAGTATGATGTCTCAGTGGAAAATATGGTCATTCAGTGGAATAGAGAACTTTCAAGCATTCTTGATGAAAAAACCAGAGTTGAATATAAAATTTCACATTCAGATACAAGAAGCAAGAGATGCATTAGAAGGTAAACAGGGAAAAGATATCATAAGGGCCTTATCAAAGTTGAACTACTAATATTCCTACATGGAAAAATGATAAGTGTAACTTATGAAACTTTTCTCAGTATGAAAATAGTTGAAGGGAATAGAAATATATATATATATATATGTATATATATATATATTTGTATACATGCATGTATATTTATGTATACATACACATATATGTATATACAGGAGGGTATATGGGCATATGAACAGGTATGTGAGTGTGTGTATATATGTGTACAGGTATAAATAGATAGAGGGCACAGGACCAATTTAATAGTAAGGGAAGATACTTAAAAGTTGAAATTCAGAGGTGCAAGAGGCAAATAATGAGAATAGATGGGAAAGACAGAATGGGGTAAATTATCTCATATAGAAGAGGTAAGGGAAAACTGTTACAATGGAGGGGAAAACAGGAAGGCAAAAGGGAATGTGTCAACCTTATTCTCATTGAATTTGGCTTAGGGAGGGAATGACATATACACTAAATAGGGTATCTCACCCTATAGGAGAGGAGGGGAGAAGGGGATTAGAGGGGGTATGATGGAAGGGAGGGCAAGCTGGGTTGGAGGGAAGTTGGAAGCACCCACTTTTGAAAAGGAATAGAATCAAAGTAAAGAATAAAACAAGTGGGTGGTGGCTGGGATAGGATGGAGGCAAATGTAGTCAGTCTTTCACAATATATCCACTATGGAAATGTTTTGCATAGCTACACATGTACAACCTATATTGAATTGCTTATCTTCCCAGTGAGAGTGGGTGATGAGGGAGGAAGGGAAAGAATCTGGAATTCAGAATTATAAAATCAAATGTTTAAATATATATATATATATATATATATAATTATTATTATTTTACATGTAACTGGGAAATAAGACATACAGACACTGGGGCATAGAGATCCACAATGCCTTACTGGAAAGTCGGAGGGGGGATGGAGGAAGATATGGGAGAGAGAAGATTCGGGGAGGGGATATTCAGTGGGACTGCTGTTTTGGGATGGTGGGTAGGGAAAAATGGGGAGAAAATTTGTAACTCAAAATCTTGTGGAAAGATGTAAACTAAAAAATTTTAAAAAATTAAAAATAACTAAATAAGCACATCCATCTCATTAGTTTGCAAATTTCCTTTTGTCATTAATAAATGGTAAAATTATATGTATACCAAAGAATTGTTTTAACATAAATTTCTGTATTATTCATTATCACTAAGTGTTTGATTTGTATATTTTATGTTTTATGTGCCTATATATTGGGGTCACATAAAAATTTCTTGGCTGAAAAAGTGTTGTGTGTGTAAAAAGTCCTTATCTATCTCATTCAACTTTTCTAAGATTTCACTCATCTTCTTGACTTCTTTCCTATTCATTTTATGGCTAGATTTTCTAGTTCTGCACAAGTAAAACTAATGCAGTCAAATGGGGAAATTATCATTGCACCTTTATCAGAAATGGCTCAAATTCTTAAATATATGGGGAGTTGAACTAAAAAAGAGTCATTCCCCAGTTGATAAATGCCCAGAGTATAGGAATAGTCAGTTTTCAGAAGAAGAAACCAAAACTATTTTTTTCATATTTAAAAAATATCCAAATCACTACTATTTAGAGAAATACAAAATAAACAATTTTGAAATACCAGCTTAATCCTATCCCATTATTAACCTAACAGAAAAGGAAAATGAAAAATGCTGGAGGCGATACAGAAAAAAAATGAGTCACTAATGCACTATTGTCCATTCTGGAAAACAAGTTGGAACTGTGCCTAAAGGGACATAAAAATGTGCACATCATTTGATCCAGCAGTACAATTAGTAGGTCCATTTCTCAAAGAGATTGAAGAAAAGGGAAAATGATCTATTTGTACAAAAATATTTATAGCAGCAGGGCAGCTAGGTCATACAGTGGATAGAGTAATGAGCTTGGAATTAGGGAGACTCATCTTCAGAAATTCAAATCCAGTCTCAGACAAACACTAGCTATCTGAAGAAGTCATTTAACCCTGTTTGATTCAATTCCCCATTTGTTAAATGAACTGGAAAAGGCAAACCACTCCATCATCTTTAACAAGAAAACTCCAAATAGAGTCACAAAGAGTCTGACATGACTAAAATGACTAAACAACAAAATATGTAACTGCTCTTTTTGTGGTGGCAAAGAGTTGGAAATTGAAGGGGTGCCCCGCAATTGGGGAATGGTTGACAAAGAAGTGGTATATGATTATAACAGAATACTATTGTGCAGAAACGATGAGCATGATAGTTTCATAAAAACCTGGAAAGACTTATATGACCTCATTCAAAGTGAAGTGAGAAGAAACAAGAGAATACTATTGACAGTAACAGTGATATTATAAGGATAATCAACTGTGAAAGATTTAGCTGCTTTAATGAATACAATGACCCAAGACAATTCCAAATGATCCATGACAGAAAATGTTTTTCTCCTCTAGAGAGAAAATTGATGACCTCTGAATGTAGATTGAAACATAATTATTTTTACTCTTTTGTTTGTGTTTTATTATGCAAGATGGTGTAAGGTTAATGGGATATAAGATCTTCCCTGCCAATTAATAGGCCTATGGGACCAACTGTGATTCATCCTGAGTCACATAGAGCCCACTAGGGGAGGAACATGCTTAAAGAGATATAGCTTGCTTAGGGGAGACGACTCTAGGAAGGTTTAGGGTTGTGATGCCTTCTGGCTCTGAGAATATATACTCTGAGTTGGTATTTTGCTTTGGGGGTTTGCTCATGAGAATAATCTTTGGATTTCCTGGTAGAGACTCTGAGTAGCTATATGTTCAGAGACCCCCCCCTCAACTGCTTAGATGTGTGTGCTCCCTTGATCCAGTGATGTATGTAAAGTGTATAGCAATATTGCTACGTTCAGACAGCTGGGCTCCAGCTGTTGGTCTTCGTGCTGATTTCTCTGCTTGTATTTTCTATACTCACTTCTTTCTCTGTAATTAAAGTAGGATTGTAAACCCCTTTAAAGCTATATTTCCTTTATAAAGCAGATCAAAATGACCTGTGCTATCAGGCCATCCTGGGTGTATTGGGGTGCTTGCTAATACAGATGGCTAATATTTAAATGTAGTTTCCATGATGTCCCATGTCTAATCAATATTAAATGTCTTACCTTCTCAAGGAGAGATAGATATTAGAAATAAAGAAAAAATTTGGAACTCAAATTTAAAAAGAAATAATTTATTTTTACATGTAATTGGAAAATATTTAATGAAATAAAATAATTTTTAAAAAAGAAAATGTGGCTTAAATGTTATTTGTGGATTTTATTTTAAATGAGAAAAAAATATAAGTGTAACTTAGATGTGTTCTATCATCACTGATTCCTAGTTTTTTGTATGGTGACTCTTTTCATTCTGGAGTCAGTCAACAAGAACTTTGTAAGTACTTACTGCAGGCCAGACAGTATGCTAAGACTCAGAAGTGTAAAATCAACAACAACAAACCAAAATAAACCACAGTTCCTGAATTTCAGGTATTCTAAAAAGGGAGATATTATATAAAAGTAGTAGCAGCTTTAAGTTTTATAAAGGACTAAAGTATTATCTCATTTTGTCCTCACAACCTTGGGAGGTAGGTACTATTACTATCTCCATGAGATGGTGGTAGACAGTGGTTAAGATACTTATTCAGGGTCTCACAGCTACTGAATATTTCAGGCCACAATTGAAATTAGGACTTCCTGGCCTCATGCCAAACATTCTGTCTCCTGTACCACCTCTTTAGCTGCTTCTATACAAGATACATATAGAGTTGATGGAAACATAGAAGAGAATTCACTTACAACTAAAGGATCCTAGAGAACTTCTTGCAGAAAATATGATTTGAGTTGATTCTTTTTTTTTAACATTTGACATTTTAACATTTTAAAACTTTGAATTCCAGATTCATTCCCTTCCTCCCTTCCTGTGAAGATAAGCAATTCAACATAGCTTGTACATGTGTAGCTATGCAAAACATTTCCATAGTAGATATATTGTAAAAGACTGACTATATTTCCCTTCCTCCCATCCTACCTCCCTCTTGTTCTATTCTGTACTTTGATCCTGTCCCTTTTCAAAAGTGGGTGCTTCTAACTTCCCTCTAACCCAGCCTTCCTTCCCTTCCATCATCCCCCCATCTCATCCCCTTGCCCCCTACTTTCCTGTAGGGTGAGATACACTATTTTGTGTGTATGTCATTCCCTCCCTAAGCCAAATTCAATGACAATAAGGTTGACCCATTCCCTTTTGATTTCCCTTTCTTCCTCTCCATTGTAACCATTCCCTTATCTCTTATATATGAGATAGTTTACCCCAATCTGTCTTTCCCCATCTACTCTCATTATATTCTACTCTTACCTCTGAATTTCAACTTCCTGTGCCCTCTATCTATGTAAACCTGTACACATATATACACACATTCACATATGCATTCATATGCCCATATACCCTCCTATATAGACATATATATATATATATATATATATATATGTATGTGTGTATATGTACATATGCATTTCTATTCCCTTCAATTATTCTCATACTGAGAAAAGTTCCATAAATTACAATTATCAGTTTTCCATGTAGAAATGTAAATAGTTCAACTTTGATAAGTTCCTTATGATTTCTTTTCCCTTTTTACCTTCTTATGCTTCTTTTGCTTCTTGTATCACAATGCTAAATTTTCTATTCAATTCTGGTTTTTTCATCAAGAATATTTGAAAGTCCTCTATTCCACTGAATGACCATATTTTCTCCTGAAACATGATACTCAATTTTGCTGGGTAGGTGATTCTTGGTTTTAATCCCAGTTCCTTTGCCCTCTGGAATATCATATTCCAAGCCCTTTGATCCCTCAGAGTAGAAGACACAAGATCCTGTGTTATCCTGATGGTGTTTCCACAATATTCAAATTGTTTCTTCCTGGTTGCTTGTAATACTTTCTCCTTAATCTTGAAACTCCGGAACCTAGCTGTAATATTCCTAGGAGTTTTCTTTTTAGGACCTTTTTCAAGAGGTGAATGTAAGGATTATGGGATTTAAAGATCTTCCATGCCCCATTGGACTTGCTGATGTAGCAGGAAGGGGAGGAGCAAGAGGAAGCGGAAGCCAAACTAGAGTTCCTGCGGTGGCTGGCGGTGGTGGCGACGGCGGCAGCAGCAGCAGAGGCAGCGGCAGTGTGAAGCCCTTTTTGAGTTAGCCAGAATTTCTGCTAAGGACTCCTGCTGAGGACTGCCAGGGGCCAGAGCTGCTGGGAACGCGCTTTCCGGACGCTGGGTGGTTGCTGTGAGTGGGGAGAGGAGGACCTTTGCCTGAGGTAGCCTGTTCTGTTTTAAAGGCTTGAGAATGTGGGTGCTTTCTACTTTATCTACCTGTGCCAATGTCATAACTACTCTGATGGCTTTCACTTTCTGGTTTTGGAACTCAGTCTTTTGGTATCTTAATAAATTTTCCAGCTTATTCCCCCATATGGCAAGCATGATGTATTTTGTGATGGATAATTATACCAGCATATTTGTAATCTCCATAGGCATTGTGAATATGGCATTGCTGATACAGTGATCAGTGGACTCTTTCAACCTCTATTTTGTCCTCTGGTTATAAAACATCAGGGCAATTTTCCTTGAGAAATTCTTGAAGGATGATTTCTAGGTTCTTTTTTTGACCATGGCTTTCAGGTAGTCCAACAATTTTTTAGTTATATCTCCTGGATCTATTTTCCATGCAGGTGGTTTTCTCAATGAGATATTTCACATTGCCTTCTATTTTTTTCATTTGTTTGGATCTGTTTCAGAGTATCTTGATTTCTT
Source organism: Petaurus breviceps papuanus (assembly GCF_028583685.1). Lineage (NCBI taxonomy): Eukaryota > Metazoa > Chordata > Mammalia > Diprotodontia > Petauridae > Petaurus > Petaurus breviceps. The sequence goes on along the minus strand of NW_027187348.1, from coordinate 18,435,763 downwards.
ATAAACTTACTATCTTACATTTGTTCCAATCTAATTCTGAAGGAATGATTCTCTTCAGTCAGCTTTTGAGATTCTTTATCCATCTGGCATATTCAACTTTTTAAGGCATTCTTCTCCTCATTGCCTTTTTGAGCCTCTTTTCCATGCGAGTTAGTCTATCTTTTAAGGTATTATTTTCTTCAGTTAGGTTGTTGCCTTTCACTTCATAATTTTCTTGCATCATTCTCATTTCTCTTCCCAATTTTTCCTCCACTTCTCTTATTTGATTTTCAAAATCCTTTTTAAGCTTCTTCATGGCCTATAAAAAGCTCATATTTTTCTTGGAAGCTTTTGGTGCAGGAGTTCTGACTTCACTGTCTTCATCCTATTCCATGCTTTGATCCTTTTTGTCCCCAAAATAGGAGTCTAATGTTGGATTCCTCTCTTTGCTTTGCTTCCCTTGTTTACTCATGTTGCCACGCAATTACTAGATTTTGGGGCTTTTTGCTACAGTGTGACTCTGCCACCAGACAGGGGAGCTTCATACCAAATGCTGGGGTTTTCTCAGCTGCTGGAGGTATGTAGCAGCAAGCACCCCAGTGTCCCCATGGTCTCTGCCACCACAGGTTCTTGGATCTGCTTTGATAAAGGAATGCAACTCAAAATGGGTTAACAAGCTTACTTTAATCAGTCAAACATGTATCATTTACCTAGTTCAGGGGGAAAAGGTCAGCACCCTGAACTTCAGAATATACAGACAGAATTATCAAGACAGAGAAACAGATCAAGTAGACAGTTTCCAAACTGTCCAACCATTACATCCATACCAAATCAACATCTGGGTTTCAACATCTGGGTTTTTCGAAGCCGAGGGGGGGCTCTCAACAACAGCTTCCAAGAATCTAGATGAAATAACAGAACACTTCTCAAAGTGAGCCCCAAAACAAAGCTACACATCAGGGCTTATATAGCCTTCTCCTGGCTCACAGAATGTAACAGCCTTATTGACTCACTGGTCAATCAAAATGTATCTACTGAAAAACAAGCCTCCCACCCCAGGCTCCAGGTGCACTTTCACCTAGGGGAAGGGAAGATCTTAAAAATTTACATTCTCATTACAAGGTATTAGTTTGGTGCCCTCTCTCAAGTTTCCATACACTCTGGCAAACTGGTCCTTCACCCCAGGACCTCTACCTTAGACCACAATCCAGATCTAAGCAGGTTAAAGCAAGAGTGATTACCCCTCAGACTGGTCACTTGGTCCCCCTGCGGTCTGTAAGCCAGGACCTCAAGCTGCCATGTGCCAGCAGCTGTAGGGCCATGGAGCCTCAGCCGCTTCTCCCTCCAGGGGATAAAGGCCAGTCTCACTCCCAACTACTGGATCCCAAAGTCCACACTGCACTGACCTCTCACTTTGTCCTTAGCATCTATGGATTGGTAATTCTGGAAACTGCCACAGCTGCTGGTGATCTGAAGTCCCTCCAGCTCACGGTTAGTCAGGGCTGTCCTGGGGCTAAAACCTCTGGCTTGTGTGGGGCTGGGTTCAACTCCCAGAGCACTGCGCTGGCTGCTTTCTGCTGGCCTGACGAGCTGTCCCCAGAAGGATGTTAGCTCATCTGTGTCATTTTATTGGTTCTGTAGCTCCAAGGTTTGTTCAGGGTCACTTTTTAATTGAATTGGAGGTGTTGGGAGCTGGAGCACAGTGGAAGTCCTGTTTCTACACTGCCATCTTGACTCCGCTACAATTTGAGCTGATTCTTGAAGGAAAGCAGGGATGCTAAGAAATGGAGGTGAGAAGAAAGAGCATTTCAGACATGAGTGACAGCTGTTGAAAAGGAGCAGTTGTGGGATAGAAAGTGTGGTGTGAGAAACAACAAGTAGGCCCCAATAGTCAGGTAAAAAATGTAAGAAAACTAGAAAGGGAGGAAGGGCTCAGGTCATGAGGAATTTTTTTGCGTATGAAAAATAGATGACTTTATCTTTGGTCAGGTAGGTCATAAGGAGTTTTTCATATTTTAAGGAGGGAGGGGGAGTTAGCAGGTCAAGTTTTGTAGAAAAGAAGCCTCAGGATGACTTTCCCATTTTCATCATAACCAAACAAAGTTCACAAATGTGTGACTGTATCCTAGTTCCTGATTTCCAACTTTCTGTTCTAGTTCTTGCCATAACTTATTCAGGGCCATTTCTTTTGAACTCTCACCCCCTGCTACCTACCTACCTGCCTACTCTCTTATTTTTGTATTTTATTGTTCTTTTTCCCACCGAGGGTTTACTCTTGTTAAACAGATAAGAACCTCTGTTCTCCCTTGCTGTGCTTCCATGCTTCTAGGCACTCTCATACCCACCACACTATGGCTAGAATACCTGCTGTGTGTTAGGCACTGGGATGAGTATTGGGGTTACAAAGAAAGCAAAAGACAGTGTAATGAGAGCAATAGCATCCAAACACTGTGTGAAAACAAAATGCATATAGAATAAATTGGAGATAATCTGCAGAATTAAGACCCTAGGACTAAAGAATATGAGGAATGACAGATCATATTCATGCCACCTTGCTATGTTCTACCCTCCTCCTCCTGGGACCAGGCACTCTGACTTCCTTCTTGGGCCCTTCACTTGTAATTGTTTGGAGTACACAATAAGAAGGTATCCTTGGATCTACCACAATGCCTTCTAGCCATCTTCCTCCTATACTCCCCAAGCTTATGGACACCCTAAGCCCAGCAACTTTGGGAACCATAATCCAACCAACACTGATATTTCTGGAAAAGACATGCCAATAATTTGTCTCATGATTTCTATCATCTTTCTTGCAATTTTTACAACTAAAACAGCTACACTGGCTACCATTAGGTATTAGTTTGCCCTATCAGAATTTAAGCTTCTTAATATTATGGCATATGTTGCTTATTGTATTTGTATACCCACCTCTAAGCAAAATGTCTAGTACAGTGTGACTGGTATGATTTGGTGGCTAATTTGCTATTGATTAATTTTCCCACAAATTCCTTTTATTTGTGCTTTTTTGCCTCTTCAGGAACCTCTAAGCAAAGTTCTTTTAAACTTGGTTGATATATTTCTTCCAGATCAGGGCTTTCTTCTGTTCTTTCAAGAAAATTTTTCTTGCTTCCTGTCTAACATGGACTTACATTCTGAGGCACCTCCCACTGGCTTCCCTGGAGAATAAAAGTGACAATGGAATCATGAGAGAAACTTACAGCATCTAAGGTCTCTGTGGGACAGCCTAGTGAAGCTGGTGCTAAACTAATAAAACTTGCTGTGCCTTTCCTTACTCAGGAAAATCTGGCTAATCAAATAGCCCTTTGATCAAAGTCCTGGTATTACAATGCCAAGGAACCAGGACCCTTGTCACTGCCCAGAATCACATTGCCAGAGAGATTTTGCTGAGGAGTTACTCAGAAAGTCAATTTCTTGAATGCAGGAATATGTCTCTGCTGTCAGAGGCTCTGTTGCCATCAGCTAGTTTCCTGATCATCCCAACCTAATGAGGAAAAGCAGGATCCCAGGGCTTTCCCATTCCGTATTTGCAGAAATTGTCATCCAGTCACTGAGTATAATAACATGCTAAAATCACCATGGGAAAAAAAAATAATTACATGACTTAGAGTTATAATTTCATTTTCATAAAGAAGTAAAGTTTATGATATTTTTAGGGAGATTCATACATGTAAATAAAACATTAAAAATCATGATTGATTGCTTGAACTTTCACTTTACTGTGTTCTACTCTCAGTGTGTTGCTCCTATCCTCAGGACTGGATCTAAGTTGGGCAGGATGCTCAGGAACTGCTTCAGTTCCAACACCTAAGGGATCTCGTCTTTCCTGAGGCTATCAGGCTTCCATCCCCTCTCCCTCAGAGGAGTACCTAAAGATTGCTTAGGACTTCCCAGAGGTCACACCTCCTAAGAGCAGCGCTGCTAAGGAAGCATTGGTGGCAAAGTCTCATGAAGAGACATTGCTTTAAAGGAGGAAATCCACACACAAAGCTACTTTCTCAAAGTCAAGGTCCTCAAGGGCTCAGATGACTAGGCCAATATTTCTCCAACTGGAGGCTTAACTCAAGGAATTGGGGTCATTTGGTATCCTTGAAATGTCACAGGAACAAGACCTGGATCAGTCAAAACTTCTAGTGCCAGGAGGCATAAGAAGACCTTGGAAAGAATTAAATGTCAAGTAAAAGTCAAAAAAGGGATAAAAGGCATGGCAGTTCTCTGGAATAACATGACTGACTTTAATGATAAATCTTCTTAAACTGTGCCCGTGGAAAGAGACTTTCTTTCAAATATTTCCAGGTTCATGGATAACATATAGGATATAGTCTCCTGGAGGAAACAACGTTACCCTACTTAGTCAATATTATGGAAGCTTAGCACTTAAAGGATAATAAAAAAACTTGAAGGGGCCTTAAAAATCACAGAAGTCAGAGACTGATTCAGAGACTCAAGATTAAGTGACAATCATTGTCAGTAAGCCTCAAAGGTGGAATCTGAAACAAAGTCCTTTGACTTCTAATCAATCACTGTCTCCACTCTATTGTGTGGCCTATCTAGATCATCTGGTCAAACTCCCTCATTTTATAGCAGGGAAACAAAAGTACAGAAAGTTCTTTCTTTTTTTTCAAATTCACAGAAATAGTAATTACCTGAGTTAATACTTGAACTCAATTCCTCTGACTCCAAGGACAGTGAATATTCTTTCTATTACAGCACAGATGCCATTTAGGTTGACTTTACTTTGATTTAGTTTACAGACCATTTCTATTCTAAAAATGTTTTATAATATATCAAATGTACATACATATATGTATATGTAAAATATGTGTGTATGTATGTAGCTAGATAGATAAATAGATATAGATATATAGATACACATGCATACACACATTCATGTAAACATATATACATATGCATAATGAGCAACTAGGTGGTGCAGTGGCTAGGGAGCCAGACCTAGAGTCAGAAAGATTAATCTTCCTGAATTCAACTCTGGCCTTAGACACTACTTAAATTTATTTGCCTCACTTCCTCATCTATAAATATCAAACTGTTCTAACATTTTTGCCAAAAACATTCCAAATGGGGTCATGGAGAGTCAGACACAACTAAGAACAACTGAACGACAACATGTACATATATTTGAATGGGCCACTACTAAAAGAGTGATGAATTGACTACGTTCCTCTGCTGGCAGTTTATTTTCTCCAAGGTGGGATACTGTACTTTTAGTTTGTGGTATTAATGCTATCTGTAAGGTAGTCATCAAATGATTTCTAGAAACTTCGGGGAAGAAAATGAAAGGTATATTAGAAATTTACAGGGAAAAAAACCCTCAATTTAAAACATTCATATAAGTTCCAAAATTATCTATGAGATATGAATTACATATAATAATATAAAATACCAAGCAAATCACTTTCTATATATATGCAATTTACATATTAAAACAATTGTTGATACAGTCAATCCTCAACTTTCATGGTGGCAACACTTCTAGAAAATTGTATGAAAGTTAAAAAAAATTAAATGTCAATATATTGAACTTATGCAAAATGGTGAGTCAGTTACTGATTGCCACCAAAATTGTAATCTTTCTCTGGAGATTGCTGAAAATATACTTTTCTTCATACAGTGCTTTAAATCAAAATATTAATTCTGATAATATGCACTTTTCCTAACACAATAACTATAACTCATCAAATGCAGTACACAAAATAAAATTGGTAACATGCAAAACATTTTTTCTTGCTAGTAATTCCCTAGAATTTGGTGATTTTTTGTGTTAAAATCTCAAAACAAAACAAAACATTGGTATCAGACAATATTTGCTTCTCATAACACATTAAATCTATAGTAGCATAAATACTGTACAGCAAATAAAATTTTTGAAACTAAAACTTTTTTAAACTTGAATCTTACTTTCTGCTGATTGTATGAGGACATTGCAATGCATAATGAATCAGTGTTTCATTAACAACAGACTCAAAACTGACAATGGCTGCAGATATTCTGGCACAAAGCTAATCTAAAACTTTTATTTTCTTACCAAGCTGTGTCACTGACTTTGCACCTTGGAGTTATGATTCAAAGAACTTATACTATGTTTGGGGGAGGTGGGGCATGATTGCAATACAAAACTTGTGTTTTAAAGGCAATCAAAATATGCAATGACTGTACTGGAAGGTGTCTTTACAATGGTAGGCTATCTCTCTCTCTCTCTCTCTCTCTCTCTCTCTCTCTCTCTCTCTCTCTCTTTCTCTCTCTCTCTCTCTCTTTCTCTCTTTCTCTCTCTGTCTCTCTCTGTCTCTCTCTCTGTCTCTCTCTCTGTGT
>NW_027187348.1:18426695-18429426 GCF_028583685.1 Petaurus breviceps papuanus | reverse complement strand
TGTCGCTGTCTCTCTGTCTCTCTCTCTCTGTCTGTCTGTCTCTCTCTTTCTGTCTCTCTCTCTCTTTCTCTCTGTCTCTGTCTCTCTCTGTCTGTCTGTCCGTCCATCTGTCTGTCTCTCTCTCTTTCTCTAGCTCTCATCTAATGTGCATAGCCACAAATGCTCATCGTTGCCAATGGAAAAATAAAAATGAGATTACTAACAAAATAACAGAAATGCTTGAAGTTGTAAACCTTAAACACTGGAATGCTAAGGAATAACTATAATATTAATTAACTAATAGCTTATCTTAGGTACTTATTAAATTCTAAGAATTTAGATAACCTAGAACTTTACACATTGCACCTCTATTTAAAAAGCCCAAACAGTCATTTGTAAAGATTGTAAAGATCAGCCTTAATGGCTTTGTTAGTTGCCTCAAATAGCCCTAGTTCATATGTTTTATTATAGAGACATTGGGGTAGTCTCTCTGGAGAGCAAACACCTAATTTCTGTTGTTCTTCAAGACATAAATATAAAAACTTTGTTGCCACCATATTTCTCTGGATGTAATAAAATTCTAGAGCTGTTATGAAAGTCATGTCCATAGCATGGCCCTGGGGCAAAGGTTGCCTTTGCTGATGGTTTCCATTGTATTTTCTAGCTTTTCTCATCTTGTAAAGATATATATTTAAAACTTGCTTAACTACTCTGAGATTTACAACATATTTCTCTATCATAAGCATATTCTCTTTAAAGAGACTTTGCCAAACTCTCCTTCTTGTAAAACAACTTTTCTGATGACTACAATGTTTCATTTTTTTTAAAGACTGACATAGTAGAAGGTTTAAAATAGACATAGAATATTTCAATTGTCTTTAAGCTTAGGCTTGATGATTATTTTTAAAAATTATGTTGCAGGTAACAATTTTTGTTTGTTTATATACAAGGAGATAAATTATCTTCATGGTCTATTCTAACTCTGAAATTTGACAATGCTCTTTGTTGAATTTTTCTCTAAATAGTTCTTGTCTTAAGCTTAGGTCATGTGATAAATAGTAAATTATATCATAGTTTATTTTAATTACCAGATAATAGTGTACATTCTACTAGAATATAAGCTCCTTCAGGGCAGTGATTTTTTTATGTTTTTCTTTCTATTTCTAGCACCTAATATATGGTAGAAATATAATAAAGGCTTTTTGAATTGAATTGTATACATATAATTTCAGGGTACAATTAGTCTTTGGTTCTGGGTATCCTGATACCAATATACTTCCTAGTGTCTTTGCTATGTTAGAAACCATAATATATATCCTTAGGGAAAATTTTTCTGCTAGGAAAAGGTATATGGGCTTTAAGACTTTAAGGCTTCCATTCTGTAACTGTACCAACATAATGAATGATCAATCTGTGTCTCTGTTTAGGCCTGTCCTGGTCTGTCATTATTCAAGAATCTGAATGATGTAAAAAACAATACAGAAACCAAGTTCCATATTGATAATTCAAAAATTTGCCCAAACTATTTTCAGAGACACATATTATAGAAGTTTAGAGTCCTCAGGTCATCTATGGGCAAAGCCAGGCAATTCTACTTTTCCATTTAGCAATCCTGATGTGTTTGGGCATTAGTAGTATATAAAGGAACTGCACTGACCAAGTTTACATTGCATAGATGCAGACCCATTTTGAGAAAAGAAAGATTGGTGGTTTTCCTCATCACTGGATCCAGAAATTTATGGTGATCAATGGGAGCAAAATGGCCACATGTAAAAATTTTCCTTCCCTACAGGGGAGATTAAAATGTTATCATCTTTCTTCAGAAATAAGCAAAAAGTTTCTAAGTATTTGGAAGATCATTCTAGTATCTAACTGGGTAGTTAGAGTGAGAGGATGTATGATGATTACTATTATAATAATAGCTTGAAAGCCAGAGTAGCACAGTACACAGTGGGCTTTAGAACCAGGAAGACCTGAATTCAAGGCCTGCCTCTTATTTTGTTGTTGTTTCAGCATTGTGTGTCTCAAGTGACCCTATTTAGGGTTGTCTTGGTCAAAATACTGGAATGGTCTGCCATTTATTTCTCCAATTCATTTTATAAATGAAGAACCAAGGCAAATAGAGTTAAATGACTTACCCAGGGTCACAAAGCTAGTAAGAATCTGAGATTGTATTTAAATTCATGAAGATGAGTCTTCCTGATTCCAGGAACAATGCTCAATCCACGGTGACCCCCAGCTATCTCTTATACATATTAGCTTTTAGTGGTGAAATTGTTTAGTCTCTTTATATACTCAGGCAACTCTTTAAGACTGTTAAGTTCCATAAAAAAGCTGCTGAGCTGCACCAATGGAAGGAGTTTCTCTACTGGGAATTTCTTGCACCAAAGAAATAAAAATGCCACCCCCAATGTTTTTAAAGCATGGGTTTTCACAATAAACTTATGTGGAGTGCAAATATTATGAGCTCTATAGATGAAACATTTGAGGTTCATGGAGATCAAGTGACTAGTCCAGGACCATACTTTCACTAAGCCATCATCTAATCTCAGGTCTTTTGACTATAGATTTAATGTGCTATGTAGTTCACGATACTGCTCTTCAAGTTCTTTCCTTCCCTCCTTCCCTCCTTCCCTCCTTCCCTCCTTCCTTCCTTCCTTCCTTCCTTCCTTCCTTCCTTCCTTCCTTCCTTCCTTCCTTCCTTCCTTTCTTTCTTTCTTTCTTTCTTTCTTTCTTTCTTTCTTTCTTTCTT